>NC_057797.1:612024005-612032497 GCF_018294505.1 Triticum aestivum
CTCTCACTCGGGGGCTTAGCTGCAGCCCAGTGCTCGCCTAAGATATAAAAATCCTACCGAGTGAAGAGCAAACCTCTCACTCGGGGGCTTAGCTGCAGCCCAGTGCTCGCCTAAGATATAAAAATCCTACCGAGTGAAGAGCAAACCTCTCACTCGGAGGCTTAGCTGCAGCCCAGTGCTCGCCTAAGTGGATTAAGGAATAAGTCGACTGCGGTGAGCGTCTTGCTTGAGCCCGCAAAAGACATTTCAAGCCAAAAGCAATCATATTCAAACATCGAATTCAAGTTCGGAACGATACCTAAAGGAACCGAAAGTGCTCAGGCGCTGAGCCTGTTAAAGTTTATCGGTTACAACTCCACTCGGCATACCGAGGCAAATTTAAAGCGTCGAGCGTAAAAGAAGTTTTTTACCCCTCCTGTGGAGGGCTGGAAGGTGCAACAAACTCATCAAGATCAATTCCATCTGCGATCCGAGTGGCAGCAGCAATGAAAGTTTCCATGAAGGACCTGAAGTCGTGTTTCTTGGTGTTGGCCACCCGGAGGGCCGCCAGCTTGTCTTCTCGCGCATCTTTGCAGTGGACTCGGGCCAGACACAGAGCAACATCTGCACCGCACCGAGCCGAGGACTTTTTCCACTCCTGCACTCGACCAGGGACTGTGTTCAAGCGAGCCATCAGCGACTCGAGGTCGTGCTGGAGTGTCTCCCCGGGCCAGAGCGTTGAGTCGATGCGAGATGTGGCGACCTTCAGCCTTGCGAGATAGTCCACGACAGCTGCGACACGGGACTCCAGTCAGAAAACATTCATGGCAACTTCGTCGTCCACCGGAGAATTGACGGGGTCAAGGTTTGGTTCCAGCCGGCTAGTCTCTTCTTCAAAGTCTTGACAAAATTCTGCAAGGGCGATCACCGAGTCAAGGCAACGGTCGAATGGAAAAATCACAGTTGAAAATGATTGTTGAGCATAAAGGTTTACCTTCAAGCATAAGGAACAACTTCTTGGCAAGACCATTCAGGAAGGCCTCCAGATCATTTTTCTTCTCAAGAGCAGCTTTCAGATTGGTATTTTCTTGTTCAAGCTTGGTGACTGAAGCTAACTTTTCGTCGGCAAGCTTGATCCTCTCAGCTAGTTCAAGGTCTTTTTTCTGTTGGGCCTCCTTCACCTTACCTGCAAGTTACAGCAAGATCAGATTTTGAAACAAATAAAGGGAAAAAGCAGTCGTCGAGGTCTCACCAAACATACCTTTGGTCTCCTCCTTTGCCTTCGTCAGATTCTCCTGAGCCAGCTTCAAATCCAGCTCGAGCTGAATGTGCTTGTTTTCCAGCTCAGTGTAGCGAGCCGCAAGGTCACAGGATCTCTGGGAAGAATCAATGGACTAAATGTCAAAGATAATTCACTTCCGAGTGGAACAGGAAAAATCATGCGTTTCTAAGACTACAGTCGAATACAAGCATTCGACCGTAGTCTCGGGGACTACACCCAATGGGTGCACTCAGCGTGCCCCCACTAATCCTGTTGAAGACAGAATCGACCAGTCAACCTTTAAAAAACAACAAGATGTATTCTTTAAGACTGTAATCAACTACAAGCAGTCGACCACAGTCTAGGGGACTACACCCAGTGGGTGCACTCAGCGTGCCCCCACCGGTTTGCGAAATCCATTCGCCGTAGTCGAATGACGGAGAGACTGAACTTATAAAGCCTAAGGCCGACTGCCAGCAGTCGACCTTAGCCTTGGGGACTACACCCAGTGGGTGCACTCAGCGTGCCCCCACCGGTTTGCGAAATCAATTCTCCATAGTCGAATGACGGAAAGACTGAACTTATAAAGCCTAAGGCCGACTGCCAGCAGTCGACCTTAGCCTTGGGGACTACACCCAGCGGGTGCACTCAGCGTGCCCCCGCTAACACGGAGTTTAAATCGACACACCCACTGGGTGATTACTATAAATTCTGGAAAGAAAAGTTTTTGATAGCATATCCTAACAGAACAAGTGGTGGTCGACTGACCTGAACATTGCTTTGAAGGGCGGAACTGGCGTCGTAAGCTGCCTGGCTCGCATGCCGGATGGTCTTCAACTGCTCCATCATGATCCCTGCCTGGCGTATCGCCTCCTTCACGGCGCCATCTTGGTCCTCTGGGACGTGGTGCGTCGTGAAGAGGGAGGGCTGCAGAGCACTCATCAGCGGATCTGCGAAGGACACAGTGTGTCAAGTGGTGTTCTCTTCCTCCGCGGCCAGGGTCTCAGGCACCGTCACATCCTGGAGCACCCTGCCGGCAGACGCTTTCCTACTCCTTCCGTGCTTCAGCGGTTCCTCATCTTCATCATCATCAGGGAGAGTGATAACAACATTGGATGGAGCTACAGAAAAGAATCAGAGTCAGAGATCATGAGTCAGTCGACTAGAAATGGCGTTAAGAGTATAGTACCAGGTTTTGAGGTTGCTGCGTCCTCCATCTCATGGTCGTCAGCCCGGGCTGAGGTCTCAGAAGTAGCAGCACTGCAACTCCAAGGAATCAGTCGACTAACTCCAGCGCCAACCAGAGATAGAGTTCATACAAAACAAGAAGACTTAAGCAGCATGATTACCTTGATATGGTGGGGATGGACACCTTCATCTTCGGCAGGAGCTTGGTCGGCTTTGACGGGGCCGCCCTGGGCTGCTTCGACGCCTTTTCAGTCGGCGCCGGAGAGGTGGTCCGAGGGCGCTTGGTCGACTGTGTGACAGTCGCAAACCCCTTGCCACGTTCAGTCGTGGGGTCATGGACAAGCTTCGACCGCCTTTCCGAGCGCGGTGGTGCAACCTCCTCCTCCTCCTCTTCCTCGTCCTCACCATCATCATCATCATCGTCATCATCGTCATCATCATCATCATCATCCTCAGCAGCGTCCGAGTCCCACTCCTCCTCCTGGCTCTCGCCCCCACTCGCTTCTCCCTCCTCAGTCGGAGCCTGTGCTCCGTTGGGCATCGAGTACAGCTCAGTGAGGGCCTGATAGACATCAATACAAAGATCAGTCGACTGATCAGCAGAGAAAATAGAAATAAATGGGACGAGAATACAATGGGAAGTCGAGCAGACATACCTTGTTTGGATCACTGTGACAGTCGAGTGGAGGAATCCTTCTGGCTCCGCGAGGGTTATCCTTGTTCCCAGTAACAGCGGCCATCCACCTTTCCAGAGTGGCATCGTCGACTGTTTCTGGATTGACCCGAGTCACATCCTCAGTCCCGCAGTACAACCACATGCAATGGCTCCGGAACTGAAGAGGCTGGATACGACGCCTAAGGAAAACCTCCAGGAGATCCATACCCGTCACTCCCTCCCGAACCAACTGAACTACACGCTCCATCAGCATCTTCACGTCAGCTTTCTCCTCCAGAATCACCTTCAGAGAGGGCTTGTTCACTTGGCCCATGGTGAACTGAGGGAGTCCACTCGACTGCCCCGATGTCGACTAATCCTGGCAGTAGAACTAGGTCGACTGCCAGCCTCTGACTGACTCGGGAAATGTCATGGCTGGGAAGGTGCTCTTGTTCCTCACCTGGATCCCCAGACCCCCACACATTTGGACAACTCGGGTTTTTTCGTCGCCTGGGCTCGCCTTCTTCACGGTCTGAGAGCGACACATGAATATGTGCTTGAACAAACCCCAATGCGGTCGACAACCCAGGAAACTCTCACACATGGACACAAACGCGGCAATATAGGCAATAGAATTCGGGGTGAAGTGGTGGAGTTGCGCTCCAAAGAAGTTCAAGAAACCACGGAAGAAAATGCTCGGCGGCAAAGAAAATCCGCGGTCGACATGGGTAGCCAGAAGCACGCACTCACCCTCTTCCGGCTGGGGCTGCCACTCTTTCCCCGGAAGCCTCGCAGCTCCATGAGGGATCAGGCCCTCGTTGGCCATGTCGAGGAGATCCTTCTCCGTGGTGGTCGACTGGATCCAATCTCCCTGGACCCAGCCTTTCGGCAGGCGAGATCTAGACGAAGACCCGCCACGACTGGTGGATCTCCCCTTCGCCTTCTCCGTCGCCGATGCCTTCTTCGCGCGTTCCAACGCCGCCGTCTTCTCCTTGACCATGGCTGCCGGCGGGACGCGCGAGGGGAAGTTGTGCGGAGGCGAGAGCGAGCGCGTTGGGCGGAGACGAAGGGAGCAGAGAGAGAATGCTGAGGCACTGTTCAAAAAACCCTCGCCGGGCGCATTTATAAGATCCCTTCCGAGTGGATGACAGGTGGGCCCGGTCGATCTAATCATATCCTGAACAGTTATGCGGACGCGATACGTGGCGAAAAAAGCGGTGCGGGGATCGAGGCATCTATGCCCTGTCCCGTCCGAACACCGCGGTCCGCCCCGCTTCGCGCGCTTCCACAAATTTCGCATCCCGCGGAATCCGCGAACGGCAGATCGGTCTGTCAAACGCGGGATTTCCTGCGATCCGTCGCTCGGAAATCGGCGAAGTCCAAAAGATCACTCGACGAAGGAAAAGAATGGATCGAGTCGACTGAAGAAAAGTTGCTCACTTTCAACAAAGAGATTTTTTAGTTCAAAACAACGCACGACCAGTATGCGAAGGCTAATCGGAAACAACATCAACTCCTTCATCACTCAAGCCTCAATCCATTCGGGGGCTAATGATGGAGTCATGTACCTAGGGTAGGGTCACAGACATGATCTAAGTACCCTGCCCAAGGACACCCTTAGAAGAAATCACCTTCCAGTCGACCTACGAGGGACTCACTCGACTGACTTGAAGAACTCGACCACGAAGACTCACTCGACCACCAGAAGGACAAGAGGCACTCTGCACTGCAACGGTCTGTAATTAAGTAGACTTTATGGTAGTAAAGACACTTTATGTGGGGCATTACCAGTAACGCCCCGGACTTAATGTACCTTAAACCCTTCATTACGTGGGCTGGCTGGGGTCCTGGCGACTCTATATAAGCCACCCCCCTCCACAGGCAGAAGGGTTCGGCACCTTGTAATCCATATACACATAATCCACTCGACCGCCTCCGGGCTCCAAGACATAGGGCTTTTACTTCCTCCGAGAAGGGCCTGAACTCGTACATCTCTTGTGTTTACAACCTCTCCATAGCTAGGACCTTGCCTCTCCATACCTACCCCCCACTCTACTGTCAAACTTAGATCCACGACAACATCCCAGTGTGCAATCCAGATACATGGCCATTTCATGCTTAGGTGCAGATGCTCATTTTCTATTGTTTTTCTGGTGGAGTTCACCAATCAGCTTACAGATCAAGTTATGCAAATTCTTTCTTCCTTGTGTTTGCTTGAGGTGCTGCCAATATACGTATCAGGTCATACATTCAAAGTTGATTTCGATTTGAATAATGTGGCCACTGCAACTACAAAACAATTGTTCAGCTGGGTCATTTTGCACGATCAGAATATGCATGGAAATCTCATGACCCTGGAACTGAAAGTGAAGGCTTATATGCAAATGTGCTGGCACTGGCATCCCGGCGTACTGCAGTCTACAATATGTGGGACCTCAAAAGAGATGTCAGAGCTTACTTCCGATAGAATTCCTACAACTGAAATTTTTGTTTTCAGGTTGGAAAAATTGTGGGATCCTAGAGGTTGGCAAGTAACCCTTGTGCATTCAATTTGCACGCTAAAATTGATTGCAAGTGCTTGCTCTGTGATGGACATTATGCCACCTCGGAGCAGAGGCCGTTTTAGTCCCGGGCCTCGTGTTTGCACTTGCCTGATCAAAGAAATGGAACTGTTTGAAGTGGCGCAGTGGATGACTAGTGGTGCTCGCTCAAAAACAATCAGCTTAGAATGCTACTTCCACCTACAGTACAGGTTGTTTGGGTTCAAGATTCCTCAACTATGTTGTGTGCCAACGCTTGATGGAATGTCCTGGGATCCTGGGGATGTTTCACACTGTTGTTGAGGGGCGCTTGTTGTCTGACTTCTGGGCTGAGCAAGAATGTTCTATGTCATTGTGGGAGCTCCAGTACTGTACTGCTATCAACATCCATTGCTTGGGGACAAGCAATGTTTTCTGGGGGCGGTAGTGTAACACCCGCACCTAGTCCAGATTGGGCCATAGGCTGTTGGGCCGTGGGTCATATGGACTTTGGGCCAGTAGGCCTAACCTGCAGCTACAAAAGATAGAGGTCGACAACGAGAAAGGGGATCGAACAGAATAGAATTGGCTTGGCCTTCTTCCTCCTCCAGCTCCTCCCTTCCCTCATACAAGACGAGTGTATCCCCTCTCACTGATTCTCTCTTGCTGCCTACCTTAATTCTATGCTCTTCTCATCCTTGATTCTCTTCTCTGGATTGTAGTTCCGTTGTGAACCTTGGTTTGGTGATTTAATTCATACACGAGGAACACTTGTATCCATGGATTTGGTGTTGTTCGATATCGATTTATCACCTCCTGGTCTAGGGGCGTGACACATCGGTGTATGTGCAGCAACAAGTTCGAATCTTAACATCGGTCTTGCAATAGGAATATGCCAAGTTCTGTCTTTTACTTGTACACAAATCATAGCAGCTCCCGGTATCATAGGGATTGAGCGTCTTGCAAAACCCATGATATAAAGATTTCGTAGATGCAACTGTAGATACATATCAAACAAGATATATTAGAGATGGGTTGTTCAATTTGAACAATTGGATGTACAACAAAATAGGTGTATATACTGCAACATACGAGTGCGAGCATGGCAGGATGGGAAGGTAAAACACATCATGGCCAGCACCAGGAAAACAATAGCCATGGAGCGCATGACCGTCGGCCATCTTGTACTGTTAGTGTGTGCCATGAGAGTGAAGAAACTACTTTTTTCTATTATGATTCTTCTTATGTTCCTAGTTGCTCACTGCCAATAAACTCCTCTGTTTGCTGCTATTTATAGAGAGCCACAACAATATCTCAGATAATGATCTCGCATTCATGCATTTCTCCTATTACTATTATTTTCAAACTCGCTGATCCTAGCTAAACGCTGTACACTTTTTATATAAATTAATGTTATTTATTTCATATTTATTTACATCATAATGCTAGTTTTTATAGAGTCACAACTGAATAATCAGCAATGATCTTTTAGTTATATTCTATCATGAAATGGTATCAATGTCGTGATATTGTAATAGCATAAACATTGCTATTCTACTAGCCTGGAGAAATACATTGGGTGAATGCATGACGAATAGCTTCGGTGGATCATGCAATCAAATAATAGAGTATCCCAAATATCATGATTACGGATTCTGTAGATACGCAATATGTACACACATATCAAATAAGATATATACTAGTAATGGGTTCATCAATTAAAAAAACAGATAAGTGCAAAAAACAAGGGGAAGATATTATTGCGGTACCAGAAAGGCAACAACAAAGAGCACATAATCCTTCTTTTGATCCTCTCGATGAGTTTCATGCATACAGACTACTTCCAACAGGTCGACGGGCTATACGCCATTTTTCCTGGTGTATGGTGCAGAAGCCGTATTGCCTAGTGATATCCACCATGATTCTCCAAGGGTTACTGCCTACATTGAAGCAACAACATCAAGATCAGTGATATATCAACAAGACCTACGTCGCTATCTGATAGCCCACAAGTATAGGGGATCAACTGTAGCATTTCTCAATAAGTAAGAGTGTCGAACCCAACTGGAAAATGTGTGGATACTTCATCTTATCCACAGTCAGCTCCACGTAATAAGATGCCATTTTTTTAATAAGGTCCACTTGATCAATCCTCTTGGTCGTTCAGTTAAACTTCATACATACCTATTTTATATGATTCCAAAGTTCTAAAGAATCCCCCAGAGGGTTCTCCTAAACCGTATATCATCAAGTCCCTTGTTAAAAACCTTAGGTATACAGTGGTTCTTATCAAAACAAATACCATACAATCTAGGATAATTGGGCTTCAAAGGTCTACCCCTAATCCAATTTTCTTCCAAAAATCCTAGATTTTTCCCATTGCCCACCATGAACTTGCATAAAGAGAATAAAATATTCTTTATGCTTGAGCAAGCCACTCCAAAATTGGGAATCTCCCTACTTTGGCCTAACCCCAGCAATGCACATACTTTTCACATATTTGGATTTCCTTATATTTTCCACATGCCATGAGTGTTAACTTTCTTACATCAACATTTGTATAACAGAGCCTAATTAATCAAGGCCAAAATTTGAATTTGCAAACCACCCAAATCTTTTGTTCTGCAAACCTCGAACCATTTGACCAACTGATATTTATTTATGTTGGCTTATTCTTGCCACAAGAGCCCGACTCTAAAAAAAATCCAACTTTCTATTAACTCCCACAGGAAATCCATAGAAGAACATCATGAAATTGGGAATCCTTAGTAAAGTGAACTGTATCAAGGTGATCCTTCCAGCACTGGCCAACAACCTACCTTGATAACTACTACATTTGTTCTTAGTCTTATCTTCAGGGCTTTATATTTCATAGGCAAGGTGCCAATGT
>NC_057797.1:612032849-612150053 GCF_018294505.1 Triticum aestivum
CTTTAACCAACCCATTATGTGTAGCACTATACACAATTATGGCCAGAGCATCAACTGCCAGATCAAAGATCATAGGGCCAGAGCATCAACTGCCAGATCAAAGACCTTTGTATGTAGGAAAAAAGGCCAATGTTATCATTAACCTTAATGCTAACATTCCCCCCACTAATGGTAGGCATAACCCAATCGATCGATTTGCTTGGAAATCCTTCCATCTCAAGCATTTGCAATACCAAAGGCCATTTGACCTTATCATAAGCCTTTTTCGAAGTCAACCTTAAAGATAAGACCATATTTTTGCATGAATGTTTCTTAAAGCTTCATGAACGATCATCACCGCTTCCATAATATATCTTCCATTTACAAAGGCTATTTGCATAGGTGAAATTACATCCCAGCAACCCCATTAGGCCTATTCATCAAGATCATTGTAAATATTTTAAAACTAACATTTAGAAGACATACATGTCTAAACTGTTGAATTTTCTAGACCTTTTTGTTTTTTGGAACCAAAGTGATAACCCCATAGTTTAGCCTAGAGACATCCAAATCCCCCTTTGAAAATCGTCAAAGAGGCCTTTCAGATCAAATTTAATCAGGTACCAAAAATGCTGATAAAATCATGCAGTGAAACCATCAGGACAAGGTGACTTATTATGGGCCATACCAGAAAAAATACTCCTTAATTTCTTCCATACCGAAGTATGAAACTAACTTTGTCAGCAGCTTTTGGATGCACAACTCTTGATTGTCCATATCTAATATTGTTGTAGAAATGTAATATTAGTAATAGGTTCTTTATCTCCTTTGATATGCCCCTCATCCTGATCAAGAGATAAGATCCTATTTTTCACACGGCTCCCATTAACCTTGGCATGAAAATACTTGGTATTACTATCTCCTTGCAATATTTTTGCAATTTGAGCTCTCTGTTTCCATTTTAGTCCTTCCTGGTTCATGAGCCTATCCAATTGTGATATCATATCTTTTGCTCCTGCCTCATGTAAGCAGTGAGGCCATGTAATTCATCAAATTTATCAATATAACATCTAACTTGGTAATAATATATTTTTAAGCTCTCTATACCAAGGGCTCATATTTCTATTCCAACCATGTAGTTTGGCTCTAAGCTTCCCGAGTTTGTTTTGCCACCTCTCAATATTAGATCCCATGATATGAGGGTCAATTCACACATTAATAACAATTTTATTTATCTCATCTCTCAAGAAAAAAAATGTTTTCAAATATAAACAAAGTGTCAGAGTTAATGACATCTCCTTATCTAGGAATAAAGGAGTATGGTCAGAATTCTCTCTAACTGGAGTACTGACTATAGTGACAGGGTCATTTTCCTCCCGATCTATACAACAAAGGATCTTATCCAACTTTTCAAAAGTAGGGTTAGGGAGATTGTTCTCCAAAGTAAATTGCCTACCATTCATTTCTATTTCCCTTAAACCCACTTGTTCAACCATTGCATTAA
Organism: Triticum aestivum; assembly: GCF_018294505.1. NCBI lineage: Eukaryota > Viridiplantae > Streptophyta > Magnoliopsida > Poales > Poaceae > Triticum > Triticum aestivum. Next base: position 612,034,333 of record NC_057797.1, read on the forward strand.
AAACAAAGCTCCAATGCCTAGGAGTGCCCAGTTTTTTTTTTTGAGAAGTTTCATAATAATGTTAAAGTCACCCCCAATAACAAATGTTTATGGCTTCCTTGACGAAGTTGATATCCCAGGCTTCCAACTTTGTTAGATTAAGATAATCGCAGCAAGTAGACAGGGTCTCCTTGGCACAATCCTCTGGCATGGCAAAACCATAAACATTTGTGCCCGCAGAGGAACCATTGGCCATGACAGGAGTGCCCGCAGAGGAGAGCCACGCCCTCCATCACTGGGAGACACCTTTTGGCCGCGGAATCTCAAGCAAGGAGGGCCAGGAGAGGGAGTCCAAAGGACAGAGCTTTGCTTGAGCGTGCAATGGAGTATCTCGTAGCCTTGAAGAGTAGCTAGTACCACGATCCCACAGCACTGTATGTACTTGTAGAACTTACGGAGGATATAACTTGAGGGATACCAAGGCTGTTCTCCGCAAGCAAACCATCCATCTCGTCCGTGCATGCAATCCAATGCAACGCGCCAACCTCCGCTGTTGAATGCCCCGCGAGTACGTAGCACTCACGCATCTTATCAGCAATTAGTCGCGCTAGCTCTTGCTCTTTAATTAATTGCGGCCAACCGACGTAAATCATTGGGGTGGCGCCAAACGCAAGCTCAGCTCGAATGCTCCAGCACTACCCCGGCCCGGCCGGCCGCTACAAATACTCGTGACTGGGTGCTCGTCTAGCCATCGCCTCCACTTTGCTCTCTTCTCCATCCAGCAACTAGCAGCTCAAGTCGCCTAGCTCGATCGCCGACCGGCCGAAAATGGCGGCGATCGCGATCCTTGTTAGCGCGCTGGTGCTGCTCTCGCCGGTGGCGGCCGAGCTGCAGCGGGTGCAGCACTCGCCCAAGGAGGACGGGTCACTGACCGTGCTCGCCGTCGGCGACTGGGGAAGGGGTGGACAGTTCAACCAGACACTGGTTGCCGAGCAGGTACACTCGCAAACTGAATTCTACTCCCTCCGTTCCTAAATATAAGTCTTTTTAAAGATTCTAACAAATGACCACATACGAAGCAAAACAAGTGAATGTACACTCTAAAATATATTTGCATACATCTGTATGTTGTAATTCATTTGAAATGTCTAAAAAGACTTATATTTAGGAACGGAGGGAGTATGTTTTTTCTTCTTCTGTTTAACGTAGTTATATGTGAGTGCTTAAAGAATGCTAACCTCTCTTGATGCGTGGGTAATTTGTACCAGTTAAATACATGAACACCTACTTACAAACTATTGGTGCTTTATTAACAATATGCTTTAGCATCACTGCCATTTCACGTGTAGCTAATTGCCAAGAGATAAGAGCGGGCCCTTTGTCATATAAGTAGTTGGTAGTACAAACTAATTGCTGCCCTTTGTCATATAAGTAACCGAAAGCAAAGAGGCCATTTAATTAGTTGTACTACATCTTATCGTTAAGAAAACTCCCGGTCATTGGCCAAAGTGTGTACGTGTCAACAGATGGGAGTGATCGGCGAGAAGCTGGCCGCCGATTTTGTCATCTCCACCGGCGACAACTTCTACAACGACGGCCTCGCCGGCGACAACGACACGGCCTTCTTCATGACGTCCTTCACCGACATCTACACCGCCTCCAGCCTTCAGAAGCCTTGGTACATCGGTATGCATCCATAACTGCCGCGACTATTCCTTCTCTTCCCGATTAGTACACCATGCAAGTGCGTCACGGGTGTGGCATGCATGCAGTCCTCGGCAACCACGACTACACGGGCGACGCGCTGGCGCAGCAGAGCCCCGCCATCCGCGAGGTGGACAGCCGGTGGACCTCCGTCAACAAGTCCTTCATCGTGGAGGCAGACATCGTGGACTTCTTCCTGGTGGACACGTCGCCCTTCGTCCTCAAGTACTGGAACGAGAGCAAGTTCGACTGGAGGAACGTGGCTCCCCGCGACACCTACATCGCCACCCTCCTCCAGGACCTGGACGACGCCCTGGCGGCGTCCAACGCGACGTGGAAGGTCGTCGTCGGCCACCACCCTGTCAGCAGCGGCTGCGAGCACGGCAACACCACCGAGCTCCGTGAGCACCTCCTCCCACTCCTCAAGGTACGTACTAGGTATTCGATCACCATCGTCTAACGTTGCGCATGCATGCATTATCGGCTCGGCTGACCATGGGGTAAAACACTTTGTGTGGTTTCTTTTCGCGTGCAGGCCCATGGGGTTGACATGTACCTCAACGGCCACGACCACTGCCTGCAGCGCATCAGCAGCGTCGACAGCCCGGTGGAGTTCGTGACGAGCGGCGGCGGGTCCAAGGCGTGGGCGGGCAAGTTCAAGGCCACCTCCGACAAGATGGAGTTCCTATACGACGGCCAGGGCTTCCTGTCCATGCAGCTCACCGCGGCCGAGGCGCACCTCGCCTTTTACGACGTCTCCGGCGCCGTCCTGCACAGCTGGGGGCTCGCCAAGTCGGCCGACGCCAGCATCTCGAACGTGAGCTAGCTGATCGACTTCACCTGTCCATGGCCGACGGCGCCGGTCGTTGCTAACGGATCGGATGCAAATGCTTTCTGTCAGTGTCTTCTGCATGTCGCCCCATGCATGTACCTCCGTAAGTAAATTTAATGCGAAATAATTAACAAACGACGTTGTTCCAAGTGTATGTGCACGCATGTTTTTATACAACGACTCCCACAAATAGCAAAGGGTATGGCTAGGTCTCATTCGACTAAAATTTAACTAAGTCTTAGTTAAGTGACATATTATGCAAGAGAGAAAAAGAAAGTGATTTTTTTTGCATAGGTCTTAATGTAAGATTTCATGGATATAGTATCGACTGAGACTTAACGAAGTCTGAGTCAATTAAGACTTAGCAAGACTGAATAGCAAACTACTAGAATGATTTTGGGATTTGGCGTATAACAAAACCGTGCATGAAACATACTCGGCGAAGTCCCAATTAACCTCGGCTTACTATAGGCCGAGTATTGTACCCGGCCAGTTCACGGGTTATGCCATGTACGCCAAGATTCAGTTCACGGGTACTCAACTTAATAAATATAAGCCGAGTTCAAAATAACTGCTCTCGGCGAAATAAAGCTACATGACGATCGGCCGATGCAAACGGGGTAAACTTGGGATTGTGAAGGGTACAAGGCAATACCCCATCACTTTAAAATGGCAAAATGATGCTAATTAATTAGAGGGATCGCAAAATTGAGGCATCGAAAGAGCGATGAAAACTAGTTCAGACAGAATCGATGAGAAAAAGAGTAAAATACGATAAAATGCAATAAGTTAATATAAACACAATGCAAAAAATTTAAAATAATTTTTTGCACTAAAAAATAGGTCTGGAAAAAATAGGTCACGTGTAAGCGGAGTTTCTTTCATCGGGTACTTGGCTTATATTTCTCATAATCTAAAAAATAAAAGAATTCGCTAAGGTAAGCCGAAAGCCGCCAGACAACCGTTCGGCTTATAGCCTGCTCCATCATGGAGTGGTCTACCATCTCTGTGATAGCCACATGGCATGGAACATTATTGAGCCCTAGCTCTAAGCCGAGGAATTTTTTCTATATGTCGATCTTTATTTGTAAGCCAAGAACCTTTTTGTCGGCCCACTCGGCTTATGTCTTTGCCGTCCTTTTTTTGTTCTATACTCATCTTATGTGAATATAAGCCGAGTACTCATGTTTCTACACTCGGTTTATCGTTGGCCACATGGTGTTAACAAAAACTGTATTTCTAATCATTAAAGAATCCGTAAAAAGACCGAGCTGATTCCATGTTCTACCTATTGTTTTATCTTCTCTAACAGGGATTACCACATTTAGTTTTTTAATATTACCCATCTAATCAGGGACCCCAATACATAACCAATATTCCACATTTAGGGAACCCTTCACTCTCATTACATGCTTGCAAGCTTGTAAAAAAGACAAAAAGTGATGATGACAGTTTTACTTCTGTTCAATTTTGAAAGTTTAAAATGTTTTGTAGCTTAAATCATTGATCCGATTCAAGATCCATCTTCAACATTAAATCCGCTTCGAAACTAGATTCTATGTTGGTATGTTTTCATGGGGGTTAAAACTTACCATGTTGTTGTATGTAAATTACCAGCATGCTGAAGTTGTCGGGAATTAAGAACTGAAATTTTTCCAATATGTTAGTGGGTTTAGGTCCAAAGTTATCACCCAGTGCTAAAAGACTTACACATATTATTAATATGTTATTACCGACAAAACATCATATGGGATGTCGGACTCCTCGTGTATGGTTATCAACTCCAATATTAGATCTCACTGCAACCACCCCTGTAACTACACAAATACTATGGTGGTGACTGCGACCTAACTCACTCGACAATTGTGACATGGGCAGTTGGTAACTATAGTTATCTCATGTTGGTAACTGTCACACGAGCAGTCGACTAACCATATAGTTGATATGCTGCTCTGTGACATGGGCAACTGGTGACTATAGTTGTGTAATGTTGATAATTATAGGACAGTACAACCTGATAACAACATAATATTATGCTGGTAACTTTTACATGGGTAGCCTCATAACTTTAGCATGTGTTGGTCCCTATAGCCGGAGTAGCTTGATACCGTATGAGAAACCTGTTAGTTTTAGCGCATGAGTAGGTTGGTAACTCTAGCATGAGTGACCTGATAAGTCTAGCATGAGCATCCTGGTAAGTGGTAACTATATCATTAGGGATTTGATAACTACATAATTGCTACTTTGGTAACAATGTAATAGCCATATTGGTAACTATAGCACATGTAGCCAAGTAACTACATAACCACTATGTTGGTAACTCTAGTATGAGCAGTCTACTAACTTTCGCATGAGCAGTCTAATAAATTTAGCATGATAAGTCCGGTAAATATAACACACTTGTACATGGACCAACGACGATTACAAAATTTGCCTCAAAGCCCATGTCGCTAATATTCGGCACAACAAACATCGGTTTCTAAAGCCGCCTCAAATGCTCGGTTCATCGTAGGTGGTTTGTTATTTCCAACCGCATTGCAGCGATTCAGCATACCACTACATGGTGTAGTATACTAGTCTTTGATATAACACTCATAAGGCACCATCTTATGAACCTTATATCCCTCATAAGACAATTACCAGCTGTACCGCCACATTGAGCACCCAGGGTTGTGGTTGAGCCGGGTGTGGGTTGGGTGCGAGTTCATCTCGGTCGTGACTGGTGCAGAGATGAAGGAGCATGGAAACTGCACTGGCTTCCATGCTACTGATGGCGCCCCTCCGCATTGATGCAAGAAGCAGCCGGTCATGGTTGACCTACCGCACATCTGCACAGAGCACATGTACCTGATGTGGTCAACAAACGGAATCTGGTGGTGCAACACCCCAACCTCCATAGCCTGAGACAACTCTTCATCTTCAACTACCAACCCCTCATCCAGTACGACACCATCAATAAGCACACAAGTGGCAGAGCTTCACTAGAGCCTAGGGGGGCTATGGCCCCTGCCCTAGAGAAATTATGTGAAATTTCATTAGTTATTAAACTAAAATTTTAACGATTATCACAATTTAAGCATAATTTGTCCTTTTAGCCCTCTCAACCGACTAACTCTGCTTTGCCCCCTCAACAATCTCTGTCAAGCTCCGCCACTGAGGCTCATGGGGTTTGAGTCTCAGTTTAGTTCTCTCCCTGTAGTACTATTGGAAATATGCCCTAGAGGCAATAATAAAGATGTTATTATCATATTTCCCGTTCATGATAAATATTTATTATCCATGCTACAATTGTATTAATGACAAACTTAAATACATGTGTGGATACATAAACATCACTGTGTCCCTAGTGAGCCTCTACTAGATTTGCTCGTTGATCAAGGATGGTTAAGGTTTGCTAACCATAGACATGATTTGTCATTTGATAACGAGATCACAACATTAGGAGAATGATGTGATGGACAGACCCAACTGCAAGCTTAGTATCTGATCGTATCACTAAGTTCACTCTGCCATAGCTTTTGTAATGTTAAGTATTTGTTCCTTAGACCATGAGATCATTCCACTACCGGATACTGGAGGAATACTTTCTGGGCTATCAAACGTCAGTTCGTAACTTCGTGATTGTAAAGGTGCTCCTCAGATATCTCCAAAGGTATTTGTTGGGTTGCATGAATCGAGAGTTGGATTTGTCACTCTGTATAATGGAGAGATATCTATGAGCCCTCTTGGTACTACAACATCATAAGAAGCTTGCAAACATGTGACTAATGAGTTTAGTCATGGGGGTCTTATATTATGCAACGAGTAAAGAGACTTGCCGATAACTAGATTGAACTAGGTATGTGATCCGTCTCCAACGTATCTATAATTTTTGATTGTTCTATGCTATTATAGTATCAATCTTGGATGTTTTATTTGCAGTTATATATCATTTTTGGGACTAACCTAGTAACCTAGTGCCGAGTGTCAATTGCTGTTTTTTTGCCTATTTTTGGCTTTTCAGGAAATCAATATCAAACAGAGTCGAAATGGAGAAAAAACTTTGGATTGATTTTTTCTGGACCAGAAGAGACCCTAGAAGGTTCAGGAGAAGACCTAAAGAGCCACGAGGGAGCGACAAGCTCGGGAGGCATGCCCTGGGGGGTGCCCCCCAGGCTTGTGGCCCCCTCTTGGCACCTCTTGATATAATTCCGCCTCTATAAATTCTCAAATATTCCCCTGATATTAGAGAGCCACCTGAAATACTTTTTCCGCTGCCGCAAGTTTGTGTTCATACGAGATCCCATCTAGAGGCGTTCTCTGGTACTTTGCCGGACGGGAATCGATCATGGAGGGGCTTCAACCTTACCGCCCTTCCGATGATGCGTGAGTAGTTTACCTCAGACCTATGGGTCCATAGCCAGTAGCTAGATGGCTTCTTCTCTCTCTTTGATCTTCAATACAATGTTCTCCTCGATGTTCTTGGAGATCTATTCGATGTAATGACTTTTTACGGTGTGTTTGTTTGGGATCCGATGAATTGTGAGTTTATGATCTATTCTTGAATATTATTTGAGTTTTCTCTGAATTCTTTTATGCATGATTGTTATAGCTATATTTTGCTCCGATCTATTGATTTGGTTTGGCCAACTAGATTGATTTTTTTTTGCAATGGGAGAGGTGCTTTCTGATGGGTTCGATCTTACGGTGCTCAATACCAGTCACGGCAGGGACATGACACATATTTGTATCATTGCCATTAAGGGTAAAAATTGGGGTTTATTCATACGTGAGTTTTATTTGTCTACATCATGTCATCTTGCTTAAAGCATTAGTCCGTTCTTTATAGAATAGCCACGACGTTAAGGAATACTTATATAAATTTCATCAACTAGTATACAATGCAAACCTCTCTCGTTGATGCTTAGGTAATTTCTATACCAGTTAAATACATAAATACCTACCTAGAAACTATTGGTGCTTAATTAACAATATCCTTTAGCATCACTGCCATTCTTCCTTAACGGGATGGCGGGTGACGTGCGTTGGAGGGTCCGGTACGCGGCCGATATGGAGGCGGTGAAATAGGTCCGGCTCGACGATGGCGAACTGTGGCTACGCTCGGAGGCGCTCAGGATCGTCTTCCTCAACACCGCGGGGCGCATGGTGGATGCATGACTCCTTAGGGCAGGTGAGTCTATTGACATCGGTGATATTGTCTCCTTCCCTTGCCACTTTGCGAGGGTTTGCGATCGAAACCCGACGAGCACGGCGGTTTCAGGTGAAGGCGCACCACCGTATGGAGCAGGTACGTCACACACGGAGCCGACCGACTCGGTGGTACACGAGCACGGGCGCATGTTTCTGGGAACGCGTCGCCGCCCATCCCCCATGACTGATGGGCTAGGGATTCTCGGGTCTGCACTGGTCTGCCATGATTCGGATGTCTGCCACGTGCTAAAGATCAGACCCGACCGCCATGGTGAGGATAGACCTAGGGTTTCTAGGGGCACCGCGGGTATTAAACTCGTGGCCGCTACCCCTTCTCCCATTTTGTTTCTAGGCGAGAGCCTCGCCCACTTCTGGAGCGCTCCGTCTCTCACCAGATCTAGGGTTCGTCAAACCTACACTTAGTGGGCAGGCAAGATCCATGGTGATACTCGTTCCTTCGCTCAAGTAGTTTCCTCACCCCCTTCCACAAATCCACCCGTGGTGCCTAGAGAGAGCAATGCTATTGAGATGAGAGAAGAGGTTTTCGGTATGGGCCGCCATGATCGCGGGGCCGGACGCTTCAGCTGCGGCCGCGACTTCGACTCCCATGTGTGGAAGCGCAAGCTAGAGGTGGTGAAATCATTTTCGACCAGAGTCTCTGGATCTGGCGGATCCGGGTTCGACAAGTGGGACGAAGCCGCCGGCGGGCAACAGGCAACTCACGCACGTCAATCTCGTTGGGGCGGGAGCATGGCAGTTGGACAGGAACCACACGAGGTGGAGGCGATGGGGAAGCAGATGGCCCCTCCCCCGCATCCTGGGAGGCAGGGTGGCCTCGACGGCGGCGACATGGATCTTTGCGCCGTCGCAAAAAACAAAACTCCTCTGAGAAATCGTGAGCTTCACACCTCCTATGGTACTACTGCACCCTCATGTGATTGCTGCAGTCCTCGGCAACCATGACTACCCGGGTGACACGCTGGCGTAGCAGAGCCCCGCCATTCGCAAGGTGGACAGCTGGTGGACCTCCGTCAACAAGTCCTTCATCGTGGAGGCAGACATCGTTGACTTCTTCCTGGTGGACACGTCGCCCTTCTTCCTCAAGTACTGGAACGAGAGCAAGTTCGACAGGAGGAACGTGGATCCCCGCAACACCTACATCGACACCCTCCTCCAGGGCCTAGACGATGCCCTAGCGGTGTCCAACGTGACGTGGAAGGTCGTCGTCGACCACCACCCCGTCAGTAGCGGCTGCGAGCATGGCCACACCACCGAGCTCCGCGAACACCTCCTCCCGGTCCTCAAGGTACATACGGCATGTTGTGCATGCATGCATGCATTATTGTGGCTGAGCCATGGCCAACACTTTTTTTATCGAATATGCACGAGTGTGCATATCATATATTGTAGAAGAAAGGCAAAGAAAGTCTCCACCACAATTACACAGTTTCTTAGTACATATTACTCCTCACTAGTCTCCCACCTCTCCACCCTACTAGAGAAGGGAGTTACATTCCCTTTCATTAGTCCGGCCGATGCCCACAGTTGGCCCTCTTGCCTCACTCTCCCTAGTAGATACTCCAAGGAAGGGCACGCCCCATCAAAGATAATACCATTCCTATGCTTTCACAATTCCCACCAGACTAGCGCAATAATAGTACGAAGATCCTTGATGCTCATGCCTTCTACTCCTTGCTTGGCTACAACCCAGTCCGCCAGCTTGTCCTGTTGAGTGGGAGTCCAATCCGGTTTGTCCAAGGCCTCACAGATCCTCGCCCAAGCAGTCCTAGCAAAGACGCAAGTGAGTAGAATGTGGTTAATGGTTTCGTCCTCGTGGTCACAAAACGGGCACGCGTCTTGGTGCGGCAACCCTCTCCTCGCTAGTCGGTCCGACGTCCAACATAGGTCCCTGAGGGCCAACCACATGAAGAACCTGCACCATGAGGGTGCACGTGATTTCCAAGTTAGACCCGCTGTCACACTTCCTTCTCGGCCCCAAAAGCCAGCCGCATAATCAGATTTCACGGAGAACTGTCCGGTGGCCTCCCACGACCAAACCACCTTGTCAGGCACATCCACCATGGGCTCCCAAGCTGAAACTAATTGCCATATCAAAAAGAACTCGTGCAGCATAGCGGGTCCTATGTCCGGGCCAACGTCCAATGCCCAACTCCCAATCTCCACCGCCGGTCCAACTAACCGAGAGTCTCTGATGCGCTTTGGAACCAAACTGTAGAGGAGCGGTGCAACCTCCTGAATTCTGCTGCCATCAATCCAGCGGTCCTCCCAAAAACGTGTCGTGAGCCCATAATTAGCCACACTCCTCATGGCCACCATACAAATCCCCATTGACTCCTTCGGGACTTTGATCTTGAATTCTCTCCATGGCCTCGTCTCATCTGTCCTCGCAAGCCACGGCCATCTCGCTTGCATTGCTATGTTCATCCAGCGCAAGTTTGGCAACCCAAGGCCACCTTCCCACTTCGGTGTGCACACCGCATCCCAAGCCACCACACAATTGCCACCATTAGCCTCTGCACGTCTACACCATAAGAAACCTCTGCAGTTCCTCTTCATTGCGACAAGGGTTTTCATCGGTAGATCCAATGCCATCATTGCATGGATCGGCATGGCACATAGCACCGATTGGACCAAGGTTAGGCTGCCACTCTTTGGCATAAGCGATGCCTTCCATTTTGGTAGCTTATTAGCCATTTGATCCACCAAATACTTCAACTGTGTCGTCGATGGCTTCCTTAATGAGAGTGGCAGCCCCAAGTACTTGATCGGGAAGGATCCCAAGGGGCACTGGAGCTCGGCACATGCCATGGTAATCTGGTCATCAGAGCATCTAATGGGAATAGCTGCCGATTTTTGCATGTTGATCCTCAGTCCTGATGCTTCACCGAAGAGCTCCAAGATGCACTTGCAAGCTGCAAGATCCACCTTATTTTGTTTGACAAATAAAACAACATCATCCGCAAAGATTGATAGTCGCTTCTCCATGCCCACACGCGCCAAAGGTCCCATCACCCCTCGGGTCACTGCTAGCTACATCATCCTTTGCATCGGCTCCACAGTTAAGATGAAAAACATTGGGGAGATAGGATCCCCTTGTCGTAGCCCTTTGCAGTTGTAGATCGTGTCTCCCGGTGCACCATTGACCAGTACTTTTGTGGTAGAAGTTGAGAGGATTCCACAAATCCAAGACCTCCACCTTGGCCCGAATCCCATATGCTGCAACGCCTCAACCAAGAAGGGCCATTGCACCGAGTCGAAAGCTTTTGAGATGTCTAGCTTAAGCAAAATCGCCGAGTTCTTCAGAGCATGCAGCCATCTTGCCGTGCTTTGCACAAGCATGAAATTATCATGCAAAGATCTGCCCTTGACGAAAGCACTTTGGTGATTACCAACCAACTTAGGTAGATCTTCCACAAGTCTACACGTAAGCACCTTCTCGAATATCTTCACTGCCCCATGCACAAGGTTGATGGGTCTGAAGTCACACACCTCCAGAGCACCATATTTCTTGGGTAAAAGAGAGACGAAGGACTTATTGATGGCCGCCAAACCCCTCATGTCACCATTATAGAAGCAGCCCATCGCTCTCATGAAATCCTCCTTGATTATACTCCAGCAAGTAGCATAGAATCTGCCCGTAAAGCCATCTGGACCCGGCGCTTTATCCCGGGGCATCAACTTGATCACTCCCTCAACCTCCTCCTCCGTAAATGGCCGCTTGAGATGTGCCAGGTTCAGGCGTGGTAGGCCCAGTTCTTCCAGGTTGAGCGCAAATCCACGAGGGCATGCAACCCCAAATGCCACACCAAAATAAGCATCCACGACTGAAGCCACATCATCCTGGCCGGAGTATAATTGGTCATTGTACTTGACCGTTCTCAAGACATTCTTCCTTTGCCTATGACTTGCTTGTTGATGAAACAACCTCGTGTTCCCGTCGCCCTCACGCAGTTGCAGCATTCTAGATCTTTGCCTAGTGATTGTTCTCTCCAACGAGCTCAAACCCAAAAGCTTCATTTTTAAGCACTTACGCAAATCCCTCTCCGCGTCCGACAGTGTCCTTGCCTACATAGCAATATCCAGCTGCTTAATGACCTCGAAAGCAATGGCAATTTAAAGCTTCACGTTGCCAATCCAGCGATCGCTCCACTTTTGAGACTCCACGCCGTAGCCCTTAGCTCGTTTTGTAAAGTGAGGTAATCATTAGAGGCCACCGGAGTCGTAGTCCAAGCCATCTTGACCACATCAAAAAACCCTCCGCACGGGTCCAGAAGGACTCAAACTTGAACCAATCTAGCTATTAGCACTGTGCCTCGGGATCCAAATAGAGAAGATTGCTTCTCTTGGCCGGCGGACCCGTCCGGGCAGTACACCGCTCGATCCACATATCATCGTCTGTGTCAAGGGATTCAGCGGGTTGCCTATGCTTCTTGCATCTGGAAGAGTTGGGCGCTTCTTAAATGTAAAATATTTGTCTGGTTGGCGATCCAGCATCGGATTTGGACTTCGGACAGGAGAGCTAAGCACGGGCTGCGAGAGCGCTCTTCTAGCTACTTCACATGTTTGCAGGCAGAGGACAATGCGGAGCACATATTGATCCAATGTGTTTTCGCTCGGGAAGTGTGGCATGAATGCCTACAAGAGCTTAACTTGATCGTGGAACGGCCAACGACGGAGGATACTTTGCTATAGAGTGGTGGTTGCAGGCTAGGAGGGGTTTCAGGAAAGAGCACAAACGCGGGTTTGACACTTTCGTGATTGCGGTCTCATGGGCTTTGTGGAAGCAGCGCAATGCACGGGTCTTCAATAGAACGGCCCAACAAAAAACACCTCTTCAGGTGGTTGGTGTGGTTCTGCGGGAGATCCAAGAGTGGAGGGAGGCGGGTCTAGGAGTCGGCGGGTTGTCTCGATTTGTTAGAGAGTAGGCTTGGGCTTTGAGTGGGGTGTTTTAGGGTGTGGCCATAGGTGTGATGTTCGCATCCTCCACTTGGCATCTCTTGTAAATCATTATTGCTCTTCTTCTATAAAGATAAAGTACGCTATTGGCGTACTCTCGAAAAAAAACCTCTTTTTTACGCAGATGGGGTTGACGCGTACTTCCTCCGTTCGGAATTACTTGTCGCAGAAATGGATGTATCTAGACGTATTTTAGTTCTAGATACATCCATCTCCGAGACAAGTAATTTCGAACGGAGGGAGTACCTCAATGACCACGACCACTGCCTGCAGCGCATCAGCAACGTCGACAGCCCGGTGGAATTCGTGACCAGCGGCGGCGGGTCCAAGGCGTGGGCTGGCAAGTTCAAGGCAACCTCCGACAAGATGGAGTTCCTGTACGACGGTCAGGGCTTCCTGCCATGCAGCTCACCGCGGCCGAGGCGCGCCTCGCCTTTTAGGACGTCTCCGGCGCCGTCCTGCATAGCTGGGGGCCCGCCAGGTCGGCCGCTGCCAGCATCTCGAACGTGAGCTAGCTGATCGACTTCATCTGTCCAAGGTCGACGGCGCCGGCTGTTGTTAACCTGTTTAAACGGATCGGATGCAAATGCTTTCTGTTAGTGTCTTCTGCATGCCGCCCCATGCATGTAGTACTTCCGTAAGAACATGTTATGTGAAATAAATCAACAAACGTTGTTGTTCACGCATGTTTCTATACAACGACTCCCACAAATAGCAAAATACTAGAATGATTTTGGGATTCGGCGTATCCAGTTTCTAAACGAAAAGGTGCGACGACACCCGGGTGTCCCGGCACCCTCCAGTCTTGTCCATTCAGCGAAAAGAAAATTCGTTCTAACCACTGTCCAGCAGCAGATGCTTTGCAGTACCAAAGTAATTGGGCAAACTTTTTTAAGCAGACAAATAGGGACGGGAGGAGGAAGTACTCTCTCTCTCTCTTCTCACGTTTTCTCTCTTTGAAAGCAGTCACACATGGATGCATGAAGCTTGCTCTCTCTCCTCACTCTCTCTTTCCAACAAGCTGTCATGCGTAGCTAGAGGGCCCCAGCGGTCCGCGCGGGTGATGGTTGAAGTGACCGTGCATGCGCCTACTCAGCCGAATCACATGAGATTCCATTGCATGGTCTGATAAAACGTTGCGGAGGCCGGTCTGCAGGTAGCTCGGAATCAACCCCGCTGAACCAGCGTTGCGATCTACGTTGTTAGGCGTATCTTAATTGCCACCATCGTATTTCACCGTATTCGATGGATAGGCTCCAAGTTGCTGATAGGACCTGAAACTGGGCGAAGCAGCATCCATCCCCTCCAATCTGGACATTTGCCTGTGGGCCATCGGTTTGGACTAGTGACATGATGGGCCATCAATTTTTGCATGCAGGCCTGCAGGCTTCGATTCTCATGAAGGGAGGAGATTGCTTAAAGATCCTGGGTTATTGGCACTATAATTACGAATCTACAACCAATAGATTGTTAACTAACAGTTTCGGGTTTGTAGCAATTTCGTGAAGATTAGCGATGTGAAAATAGAGAAACGCTCTGAATGAAAGTATTTTTTTCCTTGGAAATATTCGGGCTTGTTAATATCGAATTGGAAAATGCAGTATATTTTTTGCTCACTAATTCGTGAGTTTGGTAGTTTTTTTTAAAAAAAAATCATAGGTGCACAATTACATAAAACAAAAGAGAAGGGGCCTACACATAATTGTATCATTATCCGTTGGGAAAGAGTGGATCTAGAGTTTCGTACGTAAAAAAAAGGGTTGGGCGCATTTTGCTGCGCCGTTGGTGTTGTTGAGATTCTTAAAAAAAATACTCGCTTTGTTTTAAAATATAAGGTGTATTACTTTTTTGAAAAGTTCAACGTCTTTAAATTTGATCAAATTTATAAAGAAATATATCAAAATTCATAATATCAAATTGGCTTTATTAGATTCATCATGAAATAAATTTTCATAATTTTTTGGTTTAATATTGTGGATGTCGATATTTTTGGCTCTAAACTTGGTCAAAGTTAAAGAAATTTGACTTTCCAAAAAACTAATATCCCTTATAATGTTGAATTGATGAAATATTTAGTTTGGCGGATGGGAGACGATGGAGTGTGTTTTATGTTTATTATAATGCGTTTCTTTGGTGGGTCTTTCATGGTGTGATTTTTGTGGGTAAATTTTTACGTCGGTGGTTACATGTACTATATTGGTGCTATAGTACCATCACATTTTGGCGCTTCATTTTTCTTGATGGTAAGAGGGCGCACGGGGTTGATATGTCTTTGTAGCCGATTGGTATTGATTGATTTGAAAAATCGTTGGCTCGATCAAAATTCTAAACCAAATTCAAATTGAATATCTCAATCGAATAAAAGAGCTTTAAAATTAAAAAATATGACAAATTAAAATAATTAAACGGGGAGGTCCTTTAGAATATTGACCGGGTCAAAATCAGGTGATCAAGTTCTAAATATGACGTTGTGAGGACTTAAAAATTAGGAAGCATAGTATATAATATAAAAGATGAGAGCTTTGAGAAATTATTCACTTGGTCAAAATCGGATGACCCAATTCCAATTGAACATCTCAATTGATTGTGATGCCTTTTATCTTAGGAAGCTTAGTGATATAGTAGATGAGCAGCACTCTTAATTAACTTAGTTAGTTTGCTCAAAATCTAAAACGTAACAGTGCACTAATCAGAGGATTTAGTCATTAAAAAAAGAAATATGCTGATTGCACAGGTCGGAAAGCTCGCCCAGGATAGCATGGTCTCATATAAAACAGACATCGACGGAGTACCTTTTGCTGCCTGCCACAGCTCCGTGGTAAATTTAAGTTATGGCGTATTAATTGAGAGCTGTCAAGTCACTGCTCCAGTGCTCCACCACGCGCATCAAACAGCATCTGCATTCAGTCGAGCTGTGTGGGGAGCAAGTACAGGACACAATGGGCAAAGGACATACACGCGTACTATTCCCGCAGTCCTATATTGCGAAGCCTGCCAGGAGTGAATCGCAAAGCATATTCCCATGAGGCAGATAACGAGCTACCTGATGCTCGGCCTCTACAACGCCGCACTCTTACATGGTCACTTTTTTGAGCTTTCTTGGGTCTTCCATCGCAGGTTTTATATTCTAGCACGTCGACATGTCATCTCCAATACCCCATACTCCTGCGCTTAATGAAGCACCAGAACAGCTAATGGATTCCATTGCTACAGTGCATAGCGTAAATCTCAATGTGTCGTAGTCTGAATGAATGGTAAGATAAGAGGGTGCCTAGGCACCTGGGATCTAAAAAACCAATCTCGTTTCTAAAATTAAACTACAGGAAAAAAATAAATACAACCATGAATGAAACATATACAACGAAGGCTCAATTAACCTCGGCTTATTATAAGCCAAGTGTTGTACCCGGCTTACGCCTCTCGGCTTATATTAGACCGGTTATGCCATGTACTTTGAGACCCAGTTCATGGGTATTCAGCTTAAATATAAGTCGAGTTGAAAACAACGGTTCTCAGCGAAATAAAGCTACATGCCGGCCGGCCCATGCAAACGGATTACACTTGGGATTGTGAAGGGTACATGGCAATACCCAACCACTTTAAAATGGCAAAATGATGGTAATTAATAGAAAGATCACGAAATTGGGGCATCGAAAGAGCAATGAAAACTAGCTTAGACAAAATTGATAAGAAAAAGAGGAAAATAGGATAGAATGCAATAAGTTAATATAATTGCAATGCAAAACATTTAAAATTATTTTTTGCACTAAAAAAATAGGATCAGAAAAAAGGCCACGTGTAAGGGGAGTTTCTTTCATCGGGTACTCGGCTTACATTTCTCATAATCTAAAATAAATAAAAGAATTCCCTAGGGTAAGCCGAAAGCCGTCGGGCGTCCACTAATAGAAAAATGGCCTTTTGTCCCGGTTCTAGAGGGCCTTTAGTCCCGGTTCTGGAACCGAGACTAAAGGGTCGTTACTAAAGCCTCCCCCTTTAGTCTCGAACCGGGACTAAAGGCCGTCCACGTGGCCGCTGTTTGGAGCTCCACCTTTAGTCCCGGTTGGTAACACCAACCGGGACGAAAGGTATTTTTACGAAAAACAATGATTTTTTTAAAAAAATGAATTTTTTTCGATTTTCAAATTTTCAATTTTTTTAATTTAACCTCTAATCACCATTCACCACTACTCAATTTAACCTCTAATCTCTAATCACCGCTCATCATTCCAAATCATCTAACTTCCCGGCCGGTCACCCATCCTCTCACTACTCCAGCCTGAGCACGCTTAACTTTCGGGTTCTATTTCCCCTCGTTTCCAAGTCTGCACTTGTTGTTTTCCTGACAATATAGTAAGATGTCAATCCTATTAACCCTCGGGAGTTTAGCTTGGGCATGATAACTATTATTCTAAAAAACAATAATTATTTAGTAACACTAATATTTCTTAAATAAGTAGTTTGGCCATAGTTTGACCACAGTTTGACCAGATTTGACCAAAATTCAAAGAATTGAAATAATTATTTAGTAACACTAATATTCTTGAATAATTATGTAGTAACACTAATATTTCTTGAAGTAGTTTGACCATAGTTTGACCACAGTTTGACCAGATTTGACCAAAATTCTAAAAAACCATAATAATTATTTAGTAACACTAATACTTCTTGAATAAGTATTTTGACCAAAGTTTGACCTGATTTAACCAAAATCCAAAAAAACTGAAATTTGAGGATAACTTTTTTCCCTTTTAGAATTTGAGGATTCTAAAATTTTGCAAACAGGCCGTAGGCGGTCAAAATCGGATGCGGATTTCGTGCTGAACATTTTGATATATTATATGGTTTTTTCGACATCGTATGCAAAAGTTATAGCTGTTTTACTTTTTCATGACACTTTTTTGCAAAACATGTCCAAATTTAAGTTTTTAATTTTCCTAACTAGTAGATGTAGTAATATAACTACATCTTGAAGGATTTTATTTTTTGAAGTTTTTATCATTTTCTTTTGCTTTTTACAAAACTGAAAAGGCGATCCACACGGGGGGGGGGGGGTAGAGTTTGAAAATGGGACCTTTAGTCCCGGTTTGGGACACGAACCGAGACTAAAGGTCTAATCTTTAGTCCCGGTTCATGTCTCAAACCGGGACTAAAGGGCTCATTTCAACCGGGACTAATGCCTTTAGCCGCACGAACCGGGACCAATGCTCACAATAGTCCTGGTTCGTGACTGAACCGGGACTAATGGGCTTACCTGGCCCGAATGAAAGCCCTGTTTTCTACTAGTGGTCGGGCAACCGCTCGGCTTATAGCCTGCTCTGTCACGGAGCGGTCTACCATCTCTGTGATTGCCACATGGCATGTAACATTGTCGAGCCCTAACTGTAAGCCGATAACCTTTTTCTATATGTCGATCTTTATCTATAAGCCGGGAACTTTTTTGTCGGCCCTATGATGGCGACACGGCAACGTGTGATTTTCTTGTAGTGTTAACAAGAAATGTATGTTTAATCATTAAAGAATCCATAGAAAGACCGAGCTGATTCCATATTCTACCTATTGTTTTATATTCTCTGAAAGGGATTACCACATTTAATTTTTAACATTACCCATCTAATCAGGGACCTCAATACATAACTAACATTCCATTTTTAGGGAACCCCTCACTCTCATTACATGCTTGCATGCATGTAAAAAGGCCAAAGGTGATGATGACAGTTTTGATTATGTTCAAATTTGAAAGTTTAAAATGTTTTGTGGCTTAGATCGTTCATCCGATTCAAGATCCATCTTCAACATTAAATCCGTCGCGACGATGTTCAAAACTAGGTTCTATGTTGGTATGTTTTCATGAGTTTTTTAGCGGGGGGGGGGGGGATTTTAAAACTTACCATGTTGTTGTATGTAAATTACCAACATGCTTAGCAGAAGTTATCGGGCATTAAAAATTGGAAATTTTCCAACATGTTAATGGGTTTTAGGCCAAGAGTTATCACCCAACGCTAAAATACATTATGGTGTTTACTGTGACCTAACTCACTTGATAATATTAACACAGGCAATTGGTAACTATAGTTGTCTCATGTTGGTAGTTATCACACGAACAGTCGAGTAACCATATAGTTGACATGTTGCTCTATGGCATGGGCAGCTGGTGACTATAATTGTCTAGTTGATAATTATAGCACGAAGAACCTGATAACAACATAAATATTGTGTTGGTAACTTTTGTGTGGGTAGCATGGTAACTTTAGCATGTGCGGGTCCTTATAGCCGGAGTAGCTTGATAACGTATCAGAAGCCTGCTAGCTTTAGCGCATGAGCATTGTGTAACACCCCGGATGTAACTTTCCCAATTTGTACTCCAACTCTTGCCGTTTCCGGCGTTAAGTTATTTTATTTTCTCGGGTTCGGGTTTTTGTCTCCGTGTGTTGTTGTCATTGTCATGCATCACATATTATGTCATCATGTGCATTGCATTTGCATACGTGTTCGTCTCATGCATTCGAGCATTTTCCCCGTTGTCCGTTTTGCATTCCGGCGCTTCGTTCTCCTCCGGTGGTCATTTCTAGCTTTCTGTCGTATGTGGGGATTAAACATTTCCGGATTTGACCGAGACTTGTCAAGCGGCCTTGGTTTACTACCGGTAGACCGCCTGTCAAGTTTCGTATCATTTGGACTTCGTTTGATACTCCAACGGTTAACCGAGGGACCGAAAAGGCCTCGTGTGTGTTGCAGCCCAACACCCCTCCAATTTGGCCCCAAACCCACCTAAGCCTTGATCATCTAGAGCGTTCGATCACGATCTCGTGGCCGAAAACCGCACCTCATTTGGACTCTCCTAACTCCCTTTACCTATATATTTAGCCTCCTCCCCAAAAATCCGGACGAAACCCTAGATGCACTCATCCTCGCATGCGCCGGACAAAATTCCTGCCGACGGACATTGTCCGGTCCGCCTCCCCGCCGCCATGTGGCACTCCGCCGTTCGCCGCCGCCGGATCCCGCCGCACCGGCCCGCAGGCCCGTGCGGGGCCCTCCCCGGCCCGCGCGCCGCCGCCGCCGCCCTTCTCCTCCTCCCGCGCCGCTCGCCGGCCCCGCCGCCTCCTCCGAGCAGTCGCCGGCCACTGCGCCTCCCCGCCACCTCCGCCCGGCCGCCGCCTCGATCGCGCCGCCCCGGCAGCTCCAGTGGCCGCGCCGCCCGGCCGCAGCCGCCGCCTTCCGCCGCCGCCTCGCCGTCCTCTCCCGGGCCGGCAAGCCCTCCGGCCATCTCCCTCCTCCAACGAGCTCGATCCGGCGATCCTCTATTTCCGTGCTCGGCCGATCTAGATCTAAGTCCTCGGGTTGACTTTTCCCTCAGAAACCGTAGCTCATGTTGCATATTTTGACCTGCCGTAACTTTGCATCAGTAGCTCTGATTCATGCATATAGCATATCAAAATGTTCATCTCAGAGAGTACATCATTTCATTTCATTGCATCATTTTCATTTGAGTTCATCTTGATGCCCGAAATGCTGTTAGAAGAGGGCTACTTGAGATAATTGTCAGATCTGCTACTCCATTTAGGGTTTTTTTTCTTTTTAGCCATGATTATTGTGTGCATGATATGCCCTGATGCTCTACATATGTTTTGTTAAGGGTTTTGTCATCTTTACAGTGGTGCAACCCATGTATTTTTGTGATGTGTGTGGTGACTAGCACAAGCTTGCAAAGTGGTGCACTTGTTAATTCTGTTTTCAGGGACTTGGAAATTCCAACAAGTCCTTGAGCTGTTTATCTCATATGGCCATATGTTCATGTTTTTTCCTAGTGATCCGTGCCTCTTTTGAGGATGATCAGTAAGGGAGTTTTATTAATCTTGTAGTGCTCTATCCAACCATGCCTTTGTCTGCAATTATGGAGCACCCTAGCTTGAGTCAATCGAGCTCTACTTTTGCTACTTTGTGAATCTGGGCAGATTGTCAACTTGTTTGCAATTTTCCCGATGATGTTGTAGTTGATCCGTGCATGCTATGCTATTGTTCTTGCCATGTCTAGCTTGAATTTTGTGCCTTCTTGATGGGTGTATGCTTAGCTTATCATGACTTGCACCGTAGTGAGTGCATCGAGCTCGTAAACATGCCCACTTGATATCTGTTTTCAGCATGTGACAGTTTTCACTAAGTCTGAAAACCGATTATGTTTTTGCTATGTTTACATGCTTGTTAGTATATTTTCTGATCCCTTTTGGCTCAAGGTCACTAAGGGACTTTTGTTAAGCTATTTGAGTAGCTCCATGCCATGTTTTACTTTGCCATGTTTAGATCCTGTAGCATGTAGTTTTGTTGCTCCGAAGAGTGCTACCTGATCTGAAATTCCAGACAAGTGTTAGTTTCACTAAGTCTGAGATCTGTTTGCCATATGCATTTTTGCCATGCTTGTTTGAACCTGTTAATGGATGAATTGGCCGTAGCTCAGTGCTAGACTTTTGTTAAGCATCTTGTATGCATCCCTGCCATGTATTTTGTTGTCATGTTTGGGTGCTGTAGCATGTTCATCTCTTTGCATTTAGGTGGCTACTTGCTGTAAATCGCAGACCGGTGTCATATTTGAATCGCTTGCCATTTCCAAACCGCAACTCCGATTCCGATGATCTTTATATCGTTTTCAAGCGATTTTGTCTCATCTTTCCAGTGGCACACTTGGATTTCCAAGCTGAGGCCAGGTTCTTGCATTTCCTGTCATATCTTGCATTTTGCATCCCGCATCGCATCCCGCATAGCATATCATCATTGCATCATATTGCTTGGTCCTTGCACGTGGTTGATTGTGTCCTTGTTGCTCGTTTGTCTTGTTTGGGTAGAGCCGGGAGACGAGTTCGCTAACAAGGAGCCCGTTGAGTTTGCTTTCGAGGATCCAGTCAACTCTAACAACTGTGCAGGCAAGATGATCATACCCTCGAAATCACTACTATCTTTGCTATGCTAGTATGCTCGCTCTTTTGCTATGCCATTGCTACGATGCCTACCACTTGCTTTCAAGCCTCCCAAATTGCCATGACAAACCTCTAACCCACCATGTCCTAGCAAATCGTTGATTGGCTATGTTACCGCTTTGCTCAGCCCCTCTTATAGTGTTGCTAGTTGCAGGTGAAGATTGAAGGCCGTTCCATGTTGGAACATTTATTTACTTGTTGGGATATCATTATATTGCTATGTTATCTTAATGCATCTATATACTTGGTAAAGGGTGGAAGGCTCGGCCTCTCGCCTAGTGTTTTATTCCACTCTTGCCGCCCTAGTTTCCGTCATATCGGTGTTATGTTCCCGGATTTTGCATTCCTTACGCAGTTGGGTTATAATGGGAACCCCTTGACAGTCTGCCTTGAATAAAACTCCTCCAGCAATGCCCAACCTTGGTTTTACCATTCGCCACCTAGCCTTTTCCCTTGGGTTTCGCGGACTCAAGGGTCATCTTATTTTAACCCCCCGGGCCAGTGCTCCCCTGAGCGTTGGTCCAACCTAGAGCACCGTGCGGGGCCGTCCCTTGGCAACTTGGGTTACATTGGCTCCCGTACGCTTAGCTTATCCGGTGTGCCCTGAGAACGAGATATATGCAGCTCCTATCGGGATTTGTCGGCACAGCGGGTGGTGTTGCTGGACTTGTTTTACCATTGTCGGAGTTGTCTTGAAGTACCGAGATACCGAGTCTGATCGGAACGTCTTGGGAGGAGGTCTATTCCTTCGCTGACCATGAGAGCTTGTCATGGGCTAAGTTGGGACTCCCCTGCAGGGATTTGAACTTTCAAAAGCCGTGCCCGCGGTTATGGGCAGATGGGAATTTGTTAATGTCCAGTTGTAGATAACTTGAACCTTAACTTAATTAAAATGAATCAACTGAGTGTGTTACCGTGAGGGCCTCTTCTCGGCGGAGTCCGGGAAGTGGACACGGTGTTGGAGTAATGTTTGCACAGGTTGCTCTCTAGTTTCTCGCTCGTGCTTTGCCCCCTCTTCTCGCTCTCTTTTGCGATTTAGTTAGCCACCATATATGCTAGTCCCTTGCTGCAGCTCCACATATATTTTACCTTGCCTTACCTATAAGCTTAAATAGTCTTGATCGCGAGGTTGCGAGATTGCTGAGTCCCTGTGGCTCACAGATTACTATTACACCAGATGCAGGGCCTGATGATTCCGCTCTAGGTGACGCTTATGAGCTCAAGTGGGAGTTCGACGAGGACTCTCAATGTTACTATGTTTCCTTTCCCGATGATCAGTAGTGGTGCCCAGTTGGGGGTGATTGGGACCGTGTCTCTTGTTGGGTTATCTTTTATTTTGGCCCCGTAGTCGGGCCATGAGTGTTTGGATGATGTAATGTTATTTATGTATTTGTTTGACATGGCGAGTGTAAGCCAACTATGTTATCTCCCCTTTATTATTTATATTACATGGGATGTTGTGAAGATTGCCTAACTTGCGACATATGCCTTCAATGCGATTATGCCTCTAAGTCGTGCCTCGACACGTGGGAGATATAGTCGCATCGAGGGTGTTACAAGTTGGTATCAGAGCCTTCCCCGACCTTAGGAGCCCCATTGCTTGATCATTTTTAGCAGCCGAGTTGTGTCTAGAAAAAAATATTTTGAGTCATTTAGGAATTATATATCGGAGAGTTTAGGAATTCTTTTTACTTCCCAGTCTCCTCATCGCTCTGGTAAGGCATCCTGACGTAGAGTTTTGACTTTTGTCTTCTCAAATTTCACTAAAACTTTTTTAGGATCACACGGGTATCTTGGAATCGTTCCGATGGTTTTATGATGAGAACATTGTCTTGGTGCCTCCTGTCAGGGGTTTAGTGGAAGTGTCCTGGGGAGTTGAGCTCTGAGGTGTTGTCATCATAATTTTATCGTTGCAATTCTGGAATACTTGAGTTTAGTACGCCGACATTGAAAATCTCTTTTATGCAGTTCATTGGTGAGATAACCTCGACGCCACCCAGTACTGGGGCGGGAGTTCGGGAGTATCGCCATAACTTGTATAACGGATGCTTTTCGAAGGTTGAGGTAGATGGTTTCCGAAGGTTTCTTGGTTATGTGTTGAAGGATGGATACAGCTGGATGTAGGATTTGCTAGAATTGGGTGAGATATTATGCTTCCCCTGTATCCCCAACACCTGATTGCATAACCGGAAAGGTTCGGGAGTTTCATAGGTGGGAATTCTAGTAGCTCTAGTTCTTCTTCCACGGATATTGGTTTGAGATTGGGATTTCTTACCGATTATTCATTCTTGATCCGTACCTTGTTGATTTATTTCTCTACCTAAATTCTAAGTGGCTTCTCAATTTATGGATATGTGACCATTTCAAGAGGAATGCATTCGTTCATTTTGTTCGGATGTGAAGACTATATGTTGCAATTTTCATTTCGTTGGATTCAACTTCAATAATTATCTGTCAATGTGCTAATGGATGTCAACCTCTTCAGGATGGCTCCTCCAACGCGCACGACTCCGAATCCTGATCCGCCACCACCTCCACCTCCTCCGGAGGCATGGCAAGCTGTGATGGCTGCAACCAATGCAAACACACAGTTAATCATGCAAATTCTTCAAGAGCGCAATCAAGGCAACAATCAGAATCACTTTGCTACACTCAACCAGTTCCTTGCTAACGGGCCAAAGACTTTCAGCAATTGTGTTGAGGCAACCGATGTTGACGATTGGCTTGTGGATCTGTGCAAGCATTTCGAGTGCAGTAACATCAGGCCTGAGGACTTTGTCAAGTTCGCTTCCTTCCAACTCAAAGATCAAGCTGCAGAATGGTTCCAGCAGTACAAGGATTCCATAGGTGGACGTGTTATCACTTGGGATGATTTCCCTCGAGATTTCCGAGCTCATCATATTCCTTAGAGCATGGTTGAAAGCAAGCGTGAGGAATTCCGCAACCTGAAGCAAGGCTCTTTGTCTGTCTATGACTACAACAAGTTGTTCCAGAAGCTCGCCCGCTTTGCCAAGCAGGACGTCCCTAATGAGAAGAGCATGATATACCAGTTCAGGGGTGGTCTCAGAGAAGAAATCCAGCTAGCTCTTGTTCTCTTCGAGCCCTTGAGATACGATGAGTTCTACAACATGGCACTGAAGCAAGAGGCTGCTTAGTTGAGGTGTGATGCTTCCAAGAAGCGAGCCAGAGATGTTACTCCTTCTTCCTCTACTCAAGTGGCCAAGCAGCAGAAGTATTGGCTTCCTCCTCCTCTGTTCCGTCAGCCGTATCAGTAGAAGAGCAAAGGTGGCAGTCGTTCTTCCCACCCACCCAACCCTGGCTTTCAGAACAAGACTTCGTCTCAAGCTCCAAGATCGAATGCTCCGTATCACCGTCCGCTTTCAGAGGTCACGTGCAACAAGTGCCAACAGAAGGGTCACTATGCCAACAAGTGTTTCAACCAGAGGCGTCTTCCTCCTCCTCCTCCTGTCAGATCGGCAAGTACAGCTGTGGTCAAGCATAACCCCAAGCACGCCAAGGTCAACTTGATGAATGCAGCTCAGGCAGAGGACTCGTCAGATGTCATCATGGGTAACTTTCCAATTAACTCTATTCTCGCAAAAGTTCTTTTTGACACGGGTGCATCGCATTATTTCATGTCAAGATCATTTGTCTCCAAGCATGACTTCGTTTCACAAATGTTGGGTAAACCTATGGGAGTGGTTTCTCCGGCTAAGTCTATTAGGGCTACTTCAATAGTCCCGGATGTTTCTATCATGTTGGGTGATTTCAAGTTTCTGGCTTCTCCAATGGTTCTTGGTAACTCGGATATTGATCTTATTCTCGGGATGGATTGGCTTTCTAAGCACAAGGCTCAACTTGATTGTGCAGCCAGGCAGATTCAATTGACTCATTCGTCTGAGGATGTAATTATCTTTGCCGCGAATGACGATACCATCCGTCTGTTTTCTCTCAATGAGAAGGGTGAACTCAATACCATCTCGCAAATTCCAGTCGTTTGCGAATATCAAGACGTCTTTCCAGAAGAGCTTCCAGGAATGCCTCTGCACCGACCAGTTGAATTCATTATTGATCTTGAGCCCGGCACCGAACCTGTGTGCAAACGTCCTTACAAGCTCGGACCTGAAGAGTTGAAGGAGCTGAAGAAGCAACTCGATATTCAAGAAAGAATGGGTCTCATCCGGCCTAGTTCTTCTCCGTGGGGTTGTGGTGTTCTTTTTGTGAAGAAGAAGGATGGAACGGACCGACTTTGTGTTGATTACCGTCCAGTGAACAAGAAGACCATCAAGAACAAATACCCACTTCCCAACATCAATGAGCTGTTCGAGCAACTTAAAGGTGCCCAAGTATTCTCCAAGCTTGATCTCCTATGGGTTATCATCAGATCCGAATCCGTGAGCAAGATATTCCCAAGACAACTTTCAGGACAAGCTTTGGTTCATATGAATACACTGTCATGTCTTTTGGCCTCGTCAATGCTCCTCCGACGTTCTCTCGCATGATGAAGTTCATCTTCAACGCCTACACCAATGACTTCGTTTTGGTCTATCTCGACGACATTCTGGTTTTCTCCAAGAACAAGGAAGATCATGCCAAGCACTTGCGTTTGGTTCTTGATAAGCTCAGGGAACACAAGTTCTACGCCAAGTTCTCCAAGTGTGAATTTTGGCTCGATGAGGTTCTTTATCTTGGTCATATCATCTCTGCCAAGGGCATTGCCAAGAATCCTGAGAAGGTGTTTGCAATTGTGAATTGGGAACCTCCTCAGAACGTGAAGCAACTCCGTAGCTTCCTCGGTCTCGCAAGCTACTGCCGAAGATTCGTTGAAAACTTTTCTAAGATCGCGAAGCCTCTCTCTAATCTTCTCCAGAAGCACGTCAAGTACGTTTGGTCTCCGGAGTGTGACATTTCTTTTAACACTTTGAAAGAGAAATTGATCACTGCTCCAGTTCTGACTCCGACTGATGAATCCAAGCCATACGAGGTCTTTTGTGATGCCTCTCTCCAAGGTCTTGGCGCAGTTTTGATGCAAGAGAAGAAAGTTGTTGCTTATACCTCTCGCCAGTTGAAGCCTAATGAGAAGAACTACCCCACTCATGATCTCGAGTTGGCGGCAGTTGTGCATGCTCTTTTGACTTGGAGACATCTTCTATTGGGAAGAAAAGTGGACATTTTCACTGATCACAAGAGTCTCAAGTACATCTTCACTCAGCCTAATCTCAACCTCAGGCAAACTCGATGGGTCGAAATGATTCAAGAGTATAATCTGAGTATCGAGTACACTCCAGGCAAGACTAATGTGATTGCTGACACATTGAGAAGGAAAGCTTATTGGAACAGCCTGATTCTCAAGCCTTATCAACCCGAGCTTTGTGAAGCTTTCCACAAACTTAATCTGCAAGTTGTTCCTCAATGTTTCCTCGCCAACCTTCAAGTCTCTCCTACCTTGGAAGACCAGATTCACCAAGCCAGCTTCTTGATGCTATGGTGAAAAAGGTGAAGATTGGGATTGCCAAGAGTCAACCCAAGTACAAGTGCTACCGCCTTGATGACAAGGAAACTCTCTTCTTCGAGGATCGTATTGTTGTACCCAAAGGTGACCTTCGTAAAGTGATCATGAACGAGGCTCACAATTCTCTCCTCTCCATCCACCCTGGGAGCACGAAGATGTATCAGGACCTCAAGCAAGCTTATTGGTGGACTCGAATGAAGCGCGAGATCGCTCAATTCGTGAATGAATGTGATGTCTGCAGAAGAGTGAAGGCAGAACACCAAAGGCCAGCAGGTCTCCTCCAACCTCTTGCCATTCCAGAATGGAAGTTTGACCACATTGAAATGGACTTCGTGACTGGGCCAAAGTCTAAGCGTGGCAATGATGCTATATTCGTTGTCATCGACAAACTCACCAAAGTGGCTCACTTTCTGCCTACCAAAGAGTCGATCACTGCAGCTCAATTGGCAGAACTCTATACCTCTCGTATTGCCTCTCTGCACGGTATTCCTCAAGTGATCTCTTCAGACCGTGGCAGCATCTTTACATCCAAGTTTTGGGATTCTTTTCAGAAGGCCATGGGCACCAACATCCTCTTCAGCACAGCTTTCCATCCTCAAACTAGCGGTCAAGTCGAGCGTGTCAACCAGATTCTTGAAGATATGCTCAGGGCTTGTGTGATCTCCTTCGGCATGAAGTGGGAGGATTGTCTTCCTTATGCTGAATTCTCCTACAACAACAATTTTCAAGCAAGTTCGGGCAATGCCCCATTTGAAATTCTGTATGGCAGGAAGTGCCGTACCCCTCTCAACTGGTCTGAAACCGGTCAACGTCAGCTTTTGGGTAATGACTTAATCACAGAGGTAGAGGAAATGTGCAAAGTCATTCGTGATAACCTCAAAGCAGCCCAATCCCGTCAGAAGAGCCACTATGATAGTAAGCATCGTGATTTGGCTTTCGAGATCGGAGATCATGTTTACCTCCGCGTCTCTCCTATGAAAGGTACTCGTCGCTTCGGTATCAAAGGGAAGCTTGCCCCTAGATACGTGGGACCTTTCAAGATTGCCAGCAAGAGAGGCGACCTCGCCTATCAACTCAAGCTTCCTTCAAACTTTGCAAATGTTCATGACGTGTTCCATGTCTCTCAGCTCCGAAAGTGCTTCAAGACTCCTGACCGCACAGTCAACTTCGAGGACATTGAGCTCCAAGAAGATCTCTCTTATCATGAGCACCCAGTTGCTATTCTTGAAGAGACTGAACGCAAGACTCGCAACAAGTCAATCAAATTTCTCAAAGTCAAGTGGTCACACCATTCCGACCGTGAAGCTACCTGGGAACGCGAGGATCACCTCCGTTCTGAGTACCCGGCATTCTTTCAGTCCTAGATCTCGGGACGAGATCCTTTCGTAGTGGTGGAGTGTTGTAACACCCCGGATGTAACTTTCCCAATTTGTACTCCAACTCTTGCCGTTTCCGACGTTAAGTTATTTTCTTTTCTTGGGTTCGGGTTTTTGTCTCCGTGTGTTGTTGTCATTGTCATGCATCTCATATCATGTCATCATGTGCATTGCATTTGCATACGTGTTCGTCTCATGCATTCGAGCATTTTCCTCGTTGTCCGTTTTGCATTCCGGCGCTTCCTTCTCCTCCGGTGGTCATTTCTAGCTTTCTTTCGTGTGTGGGGATTAAACATTTCCGGATTGGACCTAGACTTGTCAAGCGGCCTTGGTTTACTACCGGTAGACCGCCTGTCAAGTTTCGTATCATTTGGACTTCGTTTGATACTCCAACGGTTAACCGAGGGACCGAAAAGGCCTCGTGTGTGTTGCAGCCCAACACCCCTCCAATTTGGCCCAAAACCCACCTAAGCCTTCTCCATCATCTAGAGCGTTCGATCACGATCGCGTGGCTGAAAACCGCACCTCATTTGGACTATCCTAGCTCCCTCTACCTATATATTTAGCCTCCTCCCCAAAAATCCGGACGAAACCCTAGATCCACTCATCCTCGCACGCGCCGGACAAAATTCCTGCCGACGGACATTGTCCGGTCCGCCTCCCCGCCGCCACGTGGCACTCCGCCGTTCGCCGTCACCGAATCCCGCCGCACCGGCCCGCAGGCCCGTGCAGGGCCCTCCCCGGCCCGTGCGCCGCCGCCGCCCTTCTCCTCCTCCCACGCTGCTCGTCGGCCCCGCCGCCTCCTCCGAGCAGTCGCCGGCCGCCGCACCTCCCCGCCACCTCCGCCCGGCCGCCGCCTCGACCGCGCCGCCCCGGCAGCTCCGGTGGCCGCGCCGCCTGGCCGCCGCCGCCGCCTTCCGCCGCCGCCTCGCCGTCCTCTCCCGGGCCGGCAAGCCCTCCGGCCATCTCCTTCCTCCGGCGAGCTCGATCCGGCGATCCTCGTTTTCCACGCTCGGCCGATCTAGATCTAAGTCCTCGGGTTGACTTTTCCCTCAGAAACCCTAGCTCATGTTGCATACTTTGACCTGCCGTAACTTTGCATCGGTAGCTTCGATTCATGCATATAGCATATCAAAATGTTCATCTCAGAGAGTACATCATTTCATTCCATTGCATCATTTTCATTTGAGTTCATCTTGATGCCCGAAATGCTGTTAGAAGAGGGCTACTTGAGATAATTGTTAGATCTGCTACTCCATTTAGGTTTTTGTCTTTTTTGCCATGATTATTGTGTGCATGATATGCCCTGATGCTCTACATATGTTTTGTTAAGGGTTTTGTCATCTTTACAGAGGTGCAACCCATGTATTTTTGTGATGTGTGTGATGACTAGCACAAGCTTGCAAAGTGGTGCACTTGTTAATTCTGTTTTCGGGGACTTAGAAATTCCACTAAGTCCTTGAGCTGTTTATCTCATATGGCCATATGTTCATGTTTTTTCCTAGTGATCCGTGCCTCTTTTGAGGATGATCAGTAAGGGAGTTTTATTAATCTTGTAGTGCTCTATCCAACCATGCCTTGGTCTGCAATTATGGATCACCCTAGCTTGAGTCAATCGAGCTCTACTTTTGCTACTTTGTGAATCTGGGCAGATTGTCAACTTGTTTGCAATTTTGCCGATGATGTTGTAGTTGATCCATGCATGCTATGCTATTGTTCTTGCCATGTCTAGCTTGAATTTTGTGCCTTCTTGATGGGTGTATGCTTAGCTTATCATGACTTGCACCGTAGTGAGTGCATCGAGCTCGTAAACATGCCCACTTGATATCTGTTTTCAGCATGTGCCAGTTTTCACTAAGTCTGAAAACTGATTATGTTTTTGCTATGTTTACATGCTTGTTAGTATATTTTCTGATCCCTTTTGGCTCAAGGTCACTAAGGGACTTTTGTTAAGCTATTTGAGTAGCTCCATGCCATGTCTTACTTTGTCATGTTCAGATCCTGTAGCATGTAGTTTTGTTGCTCCGAAGAGTGCTACCTGATCTGAAATTCCAGACAAGTGTTAATTTCACTAAGTCTGAGATCTGTTTGCCATATGCATTTTTGCCATGCTTGTTTGAACCTGTTAATGGATGAATTGGCCGTAGCTCAGTGCTAGACTTTTGTTAAGCATCTTGTATGCATCCCTGCCATGTATTTTTTGTCATTTTTGGGTGCTGTAGCATGTTCATCTCTTTGCATTTAGGTGGCTACTTGCTGTAAATCGCAGACCGGTGTCATATTTGAATCGCTTGCCATTTCCAAACCGTAACTCCAATTCTGATGATCTTTATATCATTTTCAAGCGATTTTGTCTCATCTCTACAGTGGCACACTTGGATTTCCAAGCTGAGGCCAGGTTCTTGCATTTCCTGTCATATCTTGCATTTTGCATCCCGCATCGCATCCCGCATAGCATATCATCATTGCATCATATTGCTTGATCCTTGCACGTGGTTGATTGTGTCATTGTTGCTCGTTTGTCTTGTTTGGGTGGAGCCGGGAGACGAGTTCGCTAACGAGGATCCTGTTGAGTTTGCTTTCGAGGATCCAGTCAACTCTGACAACTGTGCAGGCAAGATGATCATACCCTCGAAATCACTACTATCTTTGCTATGCTAGTATGCTCGCTCTTTTGCTATGCCATTGCTACGATGCCTACCACTTGCTTTCAAGCCTCCCAAATTGCCATGACAAACCTCTAACTCACCATGTCCTAGCAAACCGTTGATTGGCTATGTTACCGCTTTGCTCAGCCCCTCTTATAGCGTTGCTAGTTGCAGGTGAAGATTGAAGGCCGTTCCATGTTGGAACATTTATTTACTTGTTGGGATATCATTATATTGCTATGTTATCTTAATGCATCTATATACTTGGTAAAGGGTGGAAGGCTCGGCCTCTCGCCTAGTGTTTTGTTCCACTCTTGCCGCCCTAGTTTCCGTCATATCGGTGTTATGTTCCCGGATTTTGCGTTCGTTACGCGGTTGGGTTATAATGGGAACCCCTTGACAGTCCGCCTTGAATAAAACTCCTCCAGAAATGCCCAACCTTGGTTTTACCATTCGCCACCTAGCCTTTTCCCTTGGGTTTCGTGGACTCAAGGGTCATCTTATTTTAAACCCCCCGGGCCAGTGCTCCCCTGAGCGTTGGTCCAACCTAGAGCACCGTGCGGGGCCGTCCCTTGGCAACTTGGGTTACGTTGGCTCCCGTACGCTTAGCTTATCCGGTGTGCCCTGAGAACGAGATATGTGCAGCTCCTATCAGGATTTGTCGGCACAGCGGGTGGTGTTGCTGGACTTGTTTTACCATTGTCGGAGTTGTCTTGAAGTACCGAGATACCGAGTCTGATCGGAACGTCTTGGGAGGAGGTCTATTCCTTCGCTGACCGTGAGAGCTTGTCATGGGCTAAGTTGGGACTCCCCTGCAGGGATTTGAACTTTCGAAAGCCGTGCCCGCGGTTATGGGCAGATGGGAATTTGTTAATGTCCGGTTGTAGATAACTTGAACCTTAACTTAACTAAAATGAATCAACTGAGTGTGTTACCGTGATGGCCTCTTCTCGGCGGAGTCCGGGAAGTGGACACGGTGTTGGAGTAATGTTTGCGCAGGTTGCTCTCTAGTTTCTCGCTCGCACTTTGCCCCCTCTTCTCGCTCTCTTTTGCGATTTAGTTAGCCACCATATATGCTAGTCGCTTGCTGCAGCTCCACATATATTTTACCTTGCCTTACCTATAAGCTTAAATAGTCTTGATCGCGAGGGTGCGAGATTGCTGAGTCCCTGTGGCTCACAGATTACTATTACACCAGATGCAGGGCCTGATGATTCCGCTCCAGGTGACGCTTATGAGCTCAAGTGGGAGTTTGACGAGGACTCTCAACGTTACTATGTTTCCTTTCCCGATGATCAGTAGTGGTGCCCAGTTGGGGGTGATTGGGACCGTGTCGCTTGTTGGGTTATCTTTTATTTTGGCGCCGTAGTCGGGCCATGAGTGTTTGGATGATGTAATGTTATTTATGTATTTGTTTGACATGGCGAGTGTAAGCCAACTATGTTATCTCCCCTTTATTATTTATATTACATGGGATGTTGTGAAGATTGCCTAACTTGCGACATATGCCTTCAATGCGATTATGCCTCTAAGTCGTGCCTCGACACGTGGGAGATATAGTCGCATCAAGGGTGTTACACATTGATAACCCACAAGTATAGGGGATTGCAACAGTTTTCGATGGTAGAGTATTCAACCCAAATTTATTGATTCGACACAAGGGGAGCCAAAGAATATTCTCAAGTATTAGCAGCTGAGTTGTCAATTCAACCACACCTGGAAACTTAATATCTGCAGCAAAGTGTTTAGTAGCAAAGTAATATGATAGTAGTGGTAACAATAGCAAAAGTAACGGTAGCAAAAGTAATATTTTTGGTGTTTTGTAGTGATGGTAATAATAGCAAGGGAAAAGTAAATAAGCGAAGAACAATATATGGAAAGCTCATAGGCAATGGATCGGTGATGGAGAATTATGCCGGATGTGGTTAATCATGTAACAATCATAACATAGGGTGACACAGAACTACCTCCAATTCATCAATGTAATGTAGGCATGTATTCCGAATATAGTCATACGTGCTTATGGAAAAGAACTTGCATGACATATTTTGTCCTACCCTTCCGTGGCAGCGGGGTACTAGTGGAAACTAAGGGATATTAAGGCTTCCTTTTAATAGAGTACCGGACCAAAGCATTAACACATAGTGAATACATGAACTCCTCAAACTACGGTCATCGCCGGGAGTGGTCTCGATTATTGTCACTTCAGGATGCCGGATCATAACACATAGTAGGTGACTATAGACTTGCAAGATAGGATCAAGAACTCACATATATTCATGAAAACATAATAGGTTCAGATCTAAAATCATGGCACTTGGGCCCTAGTGACAAGCATTAAGCATAGCAAAGTCATAGCAACATCAATCTCAGAAGATAGTGGATACTAGGGATCAAACCCTAACAAAACTAACTCGATTACATGATAAATCTCATCCAACCCATCACCGTCCAGCAAGCCTACGATGGAATTACTCACGCACAGCGGTGAGCATCATGAAATTGGTGATGGAGGATGGTTGATGATGACGACGGCAACAGATTCCCCTCTCCGGAGCCCCGAACGGACTCCAGATCAGCCCTCCCGAGAGAGTTTAGGGCTTGGCGGCGGCTCCGTATCGTAAAACACGATGAATCCTTCTCCTTTATTTTTTTCTCCCCGAACATGAATATATGGAGTTGGAGTTGAGGTTGGTGGAGCTCCAGGGGCCCCATGAGGCAGGGGGGCGCGCCCAGGGGGGCAGGCGCGCCCCCACCCTTGTGGCTAGGGTGTGGGCCCCTGGCCTTGATTCTTTGCCAGTATTTTTTATTATTTCCAAAAATAATCTCTGTGGAGTTTTAGGTCATTCCGAGAACTTTTGTTTCTGCACATAAATAACACCATGACAATTCTGCTGAAAACAGCGTCAGTCCGGGTTAGTTCCATTCAAATCATGCAAGTTAGAGTCCAAAACAGGGGCAAAAGTGTTTGGAAAAGTAGATACGACGGAGACGTATCAACTCCCCCAACCTTAAACCTTTGCTTGTCCTCAAGCAATTCAGTTGATAAACTGAAAGTGATAAAGAAAAACTTTTACAAACTCTGTTTGCTCTTGTTATTGTAAATATGTAAAGCCAACATTCAAGTTTTCAGCAAGGATTATGAACTAACCACATTCACAATAACACTTAGGTCTCATGTTTACTCATATTAATGGCATAATCAACTAGCGAGCAATAATAATAAATATCGGATGACAACACTTTCTCAAAGCAATCATGATACGATATAACAGGATGGTATCTCGCTAGCCCTTTTTGATACCGCAAAACATAAATGGAGAGCACCTTTAAAGATCAAGGACTGACTAGACATTGTAATTCATGGTAAAAAAGATCCAGTCAAGTCATACTCAATGTAAACTAACAGTAATGAATGCAAATGACAGCGGTGCTCTCCAACTGGTGCTTTTTAATAAGAGGATGATGACTCAACATAAAAGTAAATAGATAGGCCCTTCACAGAGGGAAGCAGAGATTTGTAGAGGTGCCAGAGCTCGGTTTTGAAATAGAGGTGAATAATATTTTGAGCGGTATACTTTCATTGTCAACATAACAACCAAGAGATGGTGATATCTTCCATGCTACACACATTATAGGCGGTTCCCAAACAGAATGGTAAAGTTTATACTCCCCCTCCACCAACAAGAATCAGTCCATGGCTTGCTCGAAACAACGAGTGCCTCCAACTAACAATAGTCCCAGGGGGAGTTTTGTTTGCAATTATTTTGATTTGATTTGCATAAAGCATGGGACTAGGCATCCCGATGACCAGCCATTTTCTCCTTAGTGAGGAGCGGAGTCCACTTCTCTTGAGAATAACCCGCCTAACATGGAACATACAGACAACCCTAGTTGATACATGAGCTATTCAAGCATACAAAATGGAATGTTTATTTGAAGGTTTAGAGTTTGGCACATACAAATTTACTTGGAACGGCAGGTAGATACCGTATATAGGTAGGTATGGTGGACTCATATGGAACAACTTTGGGGTTTATGGGATTGGATGCACAAGCAATATTCCCGCTTAGTACATGTGAAGGCTAGAAAAAGACTGGGAAGCGACCAGCTAGAGAGCGACAAAAGTCATGAACATGCATTAAAATTAATCAACACCGAATGCAAGCATGATTTGGATATAATGCACCATGAACATAAATATTGTAGAGGCTATGTTGATTTTTTTTCAACTATATGCGTGAACATGTGCCAAGTCAAGCCACTCGAATCGTTCAAAAGAGGATACCACCTTATCACACCACATCAGAACCATTTTAATAGCATGTTGGCATGCATGGTAAACCATTAGAAGCTCCTAGATAATTAAGCATGGCATAAGCACTATAATCTCTAATTGCCATTGCAAACATGTTTATTCATAATAGGCTGAATCAGGAATGATGAACTAATCATATTTACAAAAACTAGAGAGGTCGAGTTCATACCAGCTTCTCCCATCCCAATCAGTCCATCATATATCGTCATGATTGCCTTTCACTTGCACGACCAAATGATGTGAATAAATATAACAGTGCACGTACATTGGACTAAGCTGGAATCTGCAAGCATTCAATAAGCGGGAGAAGACAAGGCAATACGGACTCTTGGTTAAATCGACAATAATGCATATATGAGTCACTTCAACAATTTAATTATGGTCTTCTCCTATCGACCCCCAAAGAAAAGAAAAGAAATAAAACTATTTACACGGGAAAGCTCCCAACAAGCAAAAGAAGAACATGAAATCTTTTTGGGTTTTCTTTTTAATTACTACTACAGGCATAGAAATTAAAGCTAGCTAAAAGCTACCACTAATTTTTTTGTTTTTCTTAAGGTTTATCAAACACACAAGAAGAAAGCATAAAAATGAAATAAACTAGTATGGATGATACAATGAAAAAGTATGAGCACCGACAACTAGCAATGAGTGTGTGAACATGAAGGTAATGTCGGTGGGAAATACGTACTCCCCCCAAGCTTAGGCTTTTGGCCTAAGTTGGTCTAATGCCACGGATGGCCTGGCGGATATCCAAAGTTGTAGTTGGGGTCGTACTGAGATGCAGCAGTCATTGCATTGTGGGCTGCAGCTTGGAGGCGAGCTATCTTAGCCCTCCTCTTATACTCTTTCGCCTCCTCTCTGGTTATAAAATATCTCCCTTTTGCCTGAAAGTCAAAGAAAGTAGAAGCAGGGAGAGCGATGTGATAGGTGCGTCGTCTGTCAAAGATTAGTCGGTACTGGAGGAACTGATCGTTCCTCTCAACAAAATGATGATGAACCATAGCCTCATAATCCAAATAAGCAGGAGGCAACTCAATATCATCCTCACGTATGGTTATACCAAGAAAATTAGCTATACTGGTTGCATAAATTCCACCAAAGAAATATCCATTAAATCTATTATGATGCAACCTACGTGCAACAATGGCTCCCAAATTATAAGATTTATCTCCTAACACAGCACTCCTAAGAATATCGAGGTCAGGGACACATATATGACATGCTTCATCTTTACCATTAATGCACCTACCTATGAAGAGAGCGAAATAATGTATAGCAGGAAAATGAATGCTCCCTATGGCAGCTTGTGCTATATCTCTAGATCCCCCCAACAGTTATACTAGCAAGAAAATCTCTAAACTCATATTTGCGAGGTTAACTAGTACTACCCCATTGTGGAAGTTTGCAAGCAGTGGTAAAATCCTCTAAGTCCATAGTATAAGAATTTTCATAAAGATCAAACAGGACAGTTTGAGAATTGCGTGAAGATGAAAATTCAAACCTCCTCACAAAGGAACTAGTGAGATAGTGGTATTGACGGCACTTTTCTGCCCCGAAGCTCACAAGATCAGCGTTACGCAAATATGTGTTAAATTCTTCCTTAATTCCTGCTCGATCTATGAAGTCCTTTGAAGGCCACTCACAAG
The DNA here is from genome assembly GCF_018294505.1 of Triticum aestivum. Taxonomy (NCBI): domain Eukaryota; kingdom Viridiplantae; phylum Streptophyta; class Magnoliopsida; order Poales; family Poaceae; genus Triticum; species Triticum aestivum. The sequence continues at coordinate 612,071,490 of NC_057797.1, forward strand.
GCCGCACTGGAGCGTCCCTTGGTGGCTCATCATCAGCATCACGCATTGCAAGCCTGGGTCCTTGATTCCTTGAAGGACCTCCTTGGCACATTTTCCAAAATATATTTCTTCTTCTAAAAAATTTCTGAATTTTTTAGTAACTTCAAATAAAAGTAAACCAAACTCAACAAAATTTATAGCAACTACTCCTACAAGTGCCTAGAGCCTATATCATGCATTAGAACTACTTGGAACCATATAAATTTGACATGCAAGCTCAAGAACATGGTCACCTAGGCAGCACAAATTTGCAATGAATAAAGCACTAGAAGAAAAACTAATTGGACCAATGGAGGAGTCACATACCAAGGAACAATCCCCCAAAGCAGTTTTGTGAGAGGTGCTTTGAGCAAGATCGAAAATTGCAGCAAAATGAGCTAGAGCTCGTGCTTGAGATGGATGGTGATTTTTTTGGGAGGAAGAAGAAGTGTGTGGGTGCAGGAATAAGTGGAGGGAAGCCACCGTGGGCCCACGAGGCAGGAGGGCGCGCCCTACACTCTCGTGGCCAGGTGCTTGCTCCCCCTGCTGTGTTCTCAGTGCCAGATATTCTCAAATATTTCAGAAAAATCATATTTAAATTTCAGGGCATTTGGAGAACTTTTATTTTCGGGGTATTTTTATATTGCACGGTTAAATCAGAAAACAAACAGAAAAATACTAATTTTACTTTATTTCAACCAAATAACAGAAAGTAAAAGGAGGGTACAGAGAATTGTGTTTTCTAAATTCATCCATCTCATGCTCATCAAAAGGAATCCACTAACAAGGTTGATCAGGTCTTGTTAACAAACTCATTCCGAAAAACATGGAACTGGAGAATTATCAAATAACAATAGGTTACCTCAACGGGGATATGCACATCCCCAATAATAAGAATATAATATTTCTTCTTGACAGTAGGAAGAGGGAATTCAAAATCTCCAATAGTAATTGTTGGAATTTTTCCAATAGAATTGATACTGTGGACTTGAGTTTGTTTCCTCGGAAAGTGTACCGTATGCTCATTACCATTAACATGAAAAGTGACATTGCCTTTGGTGCAATCAATAACAGCCCCTGCAGTATTCAAAAAGGGTCTTCCAAGAATAATAGACATACTATCGTCCTCAGGAATATCAAGAATAACAAAGTCCGTTAAAATAGTAACGTTTGCAACCACAACAGGCACATCCTCACAAATACCGACAGGTATAGCAGTTGATTTATCAGCCATTTGCAAAGATATTTCAGTAGGTGTCAACTTGTTCAAATCAAGTCTGCGGTATAAAGAGAGAGGCATAACACTAACACCGGCTCCAAGATCACATAAAGCAGTTTTAACATAGTTTCTTTTAATGGAGCATGGTATAGTTGGTACTCCTGGATCTCCTAGTTTCTTAGGTATTCCACCCTTAAAAGTATAATTAGCAAGCATGGTGGAAATTTCAGCTTCCGGTATCTTTATTTTATTAGTAACAATATCTTTCATGTACTTAGCATAAGGATTCAGTTTAAGCATATCAGTCAAACGCATACGCAAAAAGATAGGTCTAATCATTTCAGCAAAGCGCTCAAAATCCTCACCATCCTTTTTCTTGGATGGCTTAGGAGGAAATGGCATGGGTTTCTGAACCCATGGTTCTCTTTCTTTACCGTGCTTCCTAGCAACAAAGTCTTTCTTATCATAACGTTGATTCTTTGATTGTGGGTTATCAAGATCAACAGCGGGTTCAATTTCTATATCATTATCATTACTAGATTGAGCATCAACATGAACATCATCATTAACATTATCACTAGTTTCATGTTCATTACCAGATTGTGTTTCAGCATTAGAAATAGAGATATCATTGGGATTCTTAGGTGTGTCAATAACAGGTTCACTAGAAGCATGCAAAGTCCTATCATTTTTCTTTTTCTTCCTTTTAGAAGGACCAGGTGCATCTATATTATTTCTCTGAGAATCTTGCTCAATTCTCTTAGGATGGCCTTTAGGATACAAAGGTTCCTGAGTCATTTTACCACCTATAGTCATAACTCTAACAACATTATCATTTTCTCACTATTTAATTCATTGAGCAAATCATTCTGAGCTTTAAGTACTTGTTCTACTTGAGTGGTAACCATAGAAGCATGTTTACTAATGAGTTTAAGTTCACCTTTAACTCTAGACATATAATCACCCAAGTGTTCAATCATATAAGCATTTTGTTTCAATTGTCTACTGAAATAAGCATGGAAGTCTTCTTGCTTAACCATAAAGTTATCAAACTCATCCAAACATTGGCTAGCAAACTTAGTAGGAGGGATTTTGACTTTATCATATCTATAGAGAGAATTTACATTTACTACCTGTCATGGAATTATCACGGCAAATGTCCTTAATGTCAGGATTTAGTCGTGAGGCCAACACATCTATGTGGTAGCTTGAGAGGGGTTGAGTGGGACGAGAGACGCGAGGTTTTTACCCAGGTTCGGCCCCACATGATGGAGGTAAAATCCTACATCCTGCTTCATTGATATTGATGATGATGATGATTACAAGGGTGATCTATCTCGAGAGCTATTGACTTGTCTGTCTAAACCTAACTTGTGGAACCCCCTCCCCCTCTTGGGGAGCCCTGCCCCTCCTTATATATGTTGAAGGGGCGGCTTACATGACTAGTCCTATTAGGATTAGGATTACTCTATTACAAGTGGAGTCCTAGTCTTGCTTCCTTTGTTGGAGAATATTCCTTATGCCTTTCATCTTAAGCCGGCCCACCATAATACAAACCGGCCTTCCATGAACCGCCAGTTGGGCCACCGGGTCTTGTCGCTCCTCGGACCCGTCGGTCGGGTCACCAATGAGTCACCTGGCTCGGCCGGGTCATCAGTGAGTGGAGAGATCCAGGCGGGTCACTTAGTGAGTCGCCAAGTCAGGGCGGGTCACCAGTGAAATGCCAAGTCTGGCCGGGTCATATACTTCCGGCCGGGTCATACCGCGAGGTATATTCCCGACATTAGCCCCCAGTTTAATTTGGATTTATCCATGTTAAACTGATCCTACAAAATAAACACAAGAACAAATTTGACAGGTTGTGATCCAGGTTAAAAATTCTTGTAAGCCGGCACCTGATCATCTTGAAGTCCTTGTTATTTCCTTCTTGATACATGCCCATGAACTCATAGCAAATCTCCTTTAGTAGATATGTTCAAACTTTGTGAATGCAAAAAATCCAGATACTTCTTTTGAGAAATCCGGGTCAATAGGCCAGCTTCAGAGTAAATTTGCTGACATTTGTCTCTTGTAGAGAAATATTGTAAGAAATAATCCACTTGAATCAACTAAATTGCCGGTTAAAAAAATATTAGTCTTGAAATACTCATCTGACTTTCAGCCAGCTTGAAGATGTAAAACTTGCCGGTTTATCATTATCAAAATTGTCGGTTTATAAATATTGATGGCACCGAGTCATAATTGTTGCCGACGCCGGGTCATAATTATTGATGACGCCGGGCTATGATTGTTGCAGACACCGGGTCATAATGATTGGGGACGCCGGGTCAATCTGATTTGCTCAAAACTGAGAATTCGTAAGTATTTCTCCTTATATCCATGTTACCTGTAGCCCCCAAGTGTCGGGTTGTCATGCTTGCATCAACCTGGGACTTGTAATTGTCTTATGCTCACAAAAACTTCAACCGGTGTATCCTCCAAGGGCCGGGTCATTATGCAATAATGAGCAGGGACTTTGTAGATGTAGACTTGAGTAGCAACATGTAGCCCCCAAGGGCCGGCTCAGTAAGATAATATTGAGTTGGGACTTTATATATATTTCCTTGAAAAGAATACCATATGATGTAATCCTCTCCATGGGGCTCGAACCCACGTCCATAAGGTTAAGAGCTTTGTACTCTTCCAACTGTGTAGTGGACCTTTCAATATAATGGATTAAACTTGTGTACCTTGAATTGTTGACAGGAGCAATTGGTAGCCCCCAAGGGCCGGCTCATTATAATGTGATGAGTCGGGTCTTCAATAAGGCTAGTAAAAATGACTTTGCATTAGCCCCCAAGTGCCATGGTGCATGCTGGCAGTGACATGGGACTTGCATATTTGATGTAATCTCAACTTGAATAATGTAGCCCCCAAGTGTCGGGTCGTAAGCCTGCAGCGACTCGGGACTATTCCCTCCATTGTAGAATAAATTATATCCATTGATAAAATAATATCCATTGCGCTGAAGCAAGTTTGAAAACCTCAATCGTAATATTGGTTATTTATAACCATAATAAATATCCAGCCATGTTGGCTATTAAAGATTTGAATAATATAACCCGGTTTGAAAAACTGGTCCCTGTGATATTGAATCGTACTGCCGGTTTAGGATACTTGTGCAGTAAGGGTGATAACCCAATATTTAGAAGACAAAAACTTCAAAATGTTTACGATTGTCATATATGAAGACTTATCATCCAAAGTCAAGCCAGGTTAATCGAAACCACATATATGCTTCAGATATGAACAAAAAGTCTCAAGACAAACCCAAAAGACTGTTTTCAAAAAACTTAAGCAAAATAGGAAGAAGAATTTGAGGCTTCTGATTCGAATACCATCAGTAGACCGGACCAAAGGGGTTAATCCAGGATTTGAATATGATCATGTAGCCCCCAGTGGCTTTGGCTTTGCGCTGATCAAGAGGGTACCGATAGCTATGTTCTCTTTGGTTTGAATATGACCTATGTTTGAACAGGAAGCCCCCAAATGACCTTGAGAGGTTTTTAACGACCCTTATTCGACTACGATCCAAGTCAGACCCAAAAGGGGTTAAGCTATGATTCAAATACGATCAAGAAGCCCACTAGTGAGTTTGGCATTGCGCCGATCAAGAGGGTACCGACAGCTATGTTCTCTTTGGTTCGAATACGACCTATGTTTGAACAGGAAGCCCCCAAATGACCTGTAAATGTGGCTACGAGCCGGATAAAAGGGTAATCATAGCTTATCTCAATAAGCCGGAAGCCCCCAAGTGATATATTTCTGAGCTGTGCTCGCCGGGTGCCTATGTTTGAGTTGTGTTGTGCAACAAACTCTCTTTGGTCCCTGTAATTTTTTATGAAAACTCAAACTTGCGAGAGATGAATTCTTTTTAAACCGGAATTTCAAACCGAATATTTAGAGCTTCGAAGCTTTGTGGGAGACATGTTTACCTTGAGCCAGATTGTAAACCGAAGCATCATTGTGGGATGGAAATTTTCTGACGGTTTTTAAATTTTTACCAATATGGCGGTAGCCTCCGGGACTGGGTTATCTTCCCTCCAATGACCTTGGGTCTTGAATCTCACGATATTTGCTAAATCATGTCATCATAGCCCCGAGTCTTAAGACTACTCGATGAGTTGTCTTGAGATTCTCCATTTTTGACCGTGATATAAACCAGTATGAGTCATTCAATAGCTCAGTGTTATAATAATCCCTTTTGCAGTAGACAACTTGTCCTGCATTGGCGGACTTGCAAGCTAGCATAATTTCTCTTTTAAAGAAAACAATAAATAATATAAAAATATACTGGATGGATTTCACCTGATATGTTAAGCCAGAAATTATCCACCGTGGAGTTGATGATCACCATGGTAACACTAAAATTAATCATGGCCGAGTCGGCCGCGGCGTTGTAAGCCGGTGCGGATGGGGAGAGTCGGCAACGGCGTTGTAAGCCGGTGCGGACGAGAGAGTCGGCCGCGGCATTGGAAACGGCACGGACGCATGTGATTTGGCCATGGGCACGGACAATAAAGTCAGTCGCGTGTGTTGATGTAGCGGGGGTGGCAACTTGCTCAGGACGAGCGCTAGTGCAAAAATAATATTTGCTCACGCCCTTTTTGCAACACCTTTTTGCAAGGAATAATGGTACTGTGAAAAAATATCATAGACCAAGCAATTATTTTTTCATAAAAACAATTTGTGTTAATAAAATAATTGGATTATCAAGACCGTGCGTTTCTTCAATAGGTGATGGATTAAAACCATATATTTCTTCAACATGCGGTAAATTAAGACCATGTATTTCTTCAATAGGAGGTAAATTCTTAACATCTTCAGCTTTAATACCCTTTTATGTCATGGATTTCTTTGCCTCTTGCATATCTTCAGGACTGAGAAATAGAACACCCCTTTTCTTCGGAGTTGGTTTTGGAATAGGCTCAGGAGTTGGCTCAGGAAGTGTCCAATTATTTTCATTTGTCAACATATTATTCAATAGAATTTCAGCTTCATCCGGTGTTCTTTCCCTGAAAACAGAACCAACACAACTATCCAGGTAATCTCTGGAAGCATCGGTTAGTCCATTATAAAAGATATCAAGTATTTCATTTTCCTTAAGAGGATGATCAGGCAAAGCATTAAGTAATTGGAGAAGCCTCCCCCAAGCTTGTGGGAGACTCTCTTCTTCAATTTGCACAATATTATATATATCCCTTAAGGCAGCTTGTTTCTTATGAGTAGGGAAATATTTAGCAGAGAAGTAATAAATCATATCCTGGGGACTACGCACACAACCGGGATCAAGAGAATTATACCATATCTTAGCGAGTTCTCTCATCATTAGTGAACAGGGTAGCTATATCATTTAATTTAGTAAGATGTGCCACAACAGTTTTAGATTCATAGCCATAAAAAGTATTAGATTCAACCAAAGTAATTATATCAGGATCAATAGAGAATTCATAATCCTTATCAGTAACAAAGATAGGTGAAGTAGCATAAGCAGGATCATATTTCATTCTAGCATTCAGAGTTTTTTGTTTAAGCTTAGCTAATAATTTCTTAAGATCACTTCTATCATTGCAAGCAAGAAAGTATCTTTCAGTTTCTTCATCCATAACATAGCCCTCAGGCACGACAGGTAATCCATATTTATTAGGAGAGCCTTCATCATCACTTTCATCAAATATTATCAGTTTCAATAATTTCATTCTCTCTAGCCCTAGCAAGTTGTTCATCAAGAAATTCACCAAGTGGCTCAGTAGTATCAAGCATAGAAGTAGTTTCATCATAAGTATCATGCATAGCAGAAGTGGCATCATCAATAATATGCGACATATCAGAATTAATAGCAGAAGAAGGTCTAGGTGTCGCAAGCTTACTCAAAACAGAAGGTGAATCAAGTGCAGAGCTAGATGGCAGTTCCTTACCTCCCCTCGTAGTTGAGGGATAAATCTTGGTTCTTGGATCTTTCAAGTTCTTCATAATGATAAGCAAATATAAATCCCAAGTGACTCAAAGAATAGAGCTATGCTCCCCGGCAACGGTGCCAAAAAATAGTCTTGATAACCCACAAGTATAGGGATCGCAACAGTTTTCGAGGGTAGAGTATCCAACCCAAATTTATTGATTAGACATAAAGGGAGCCAAAGAATATTCTCAAGTATTAGCAGATGAGTTGTCAATTCAACCACACCTGGAAACTTAATATCTGCAGCAAAGTGTTTAGTAGCAAAGTAATATGATAGTAGTGGTAACGATAGCAAAAGTAAATTTTTTGGTGTTTTGTAGTGATGGTAATAATAGCAACGGAAAAGTAAATAAGCGAAGAATAATATATGGAAAGCCCGTAGGCAATGGATTGGTGATGGAGAATTATGCCGGATGTGGTTCATCATGTAACATTTATAATATGGGGTGACACAGAACTAGCTCCAATTCATCAATGTAACGTAGGTATGTATTCCGAATATAGTCATACGTGCTTATGGAAAAGAACTTGCATGACATCTTTTGTCCTACCCTCCCGTGGCAGCGGAGTCCTAGTGGAAACTAAGGGATATAAGGCCTCCTTTTAATGGAGTACTGGACCAAAGCATTAACACATAGTGAATACATGAACTCCTCAAACTGCGGTCATCACCGGGAGTGGTCCCGATTATTGTCACTTCGGGGTTGCCGGATCATAACACATGGTAGGTGACTATAGACTTGCAAGATAGGATCAAGAACTCACATATATTCATGAAAACATAATAGGTTCAGATCTGAAATCATGGCACTCGGACCCTAGTGACAAGCATTAAGCATAGCAAAGTCATAGCAACATCAATCTCAGAACATAGTGGATACTAGGGATCAAACCCTAACAAAACTAACACGATTACATGATAAATCTCATCCAACCCATCACCATCCAACAAGCCTACGATGGAATTACTCACGCACGGCGGTGAGCATCATGAAATTGGTGATGGAGGATGGTTGATGATGACAACGACGACGGATTCCCCTCTCCGGAGCCCCGAACGGACTCCAGATCAGCCCTCCCGAGAGAGTTTAGGGCTTGGCGGCGGCTCCATATCGTAGAACACGATGAATCCTTCTCCTTTATTTTTTTCTCCCCGAACATGAATATATGGAGTTGGAGTTGAGGTCGGTGGAGCCCCAGGGGGCCCACGAGGCAGGGGGCGCGCCTAAGGGGGCAGGCGCGCCCCCACCCTCGTGGCTAGGGTGTGGGCCCCCTGGCATTGATTCTTTGCCAGTATTTTTTATTATTTCCAAAAATAATCTCCGTGGAGTTTCAGGTCATTTCGAGAACTTTTGTTTCTACACATAAATAACACCATGGCAATTCTGCTGAAAACAACGTCGGTCCGGGTTAGTTCCATTCAAATCATGCAAGTTAGAGTCCAAAACAAGGGCAAAGGTGTTTGGAAAAGTAGATATGATGGAGACGTATCAAGCATCTTGGTAACTCTAGCATGAGTGACCTGATAAGTTTAGCATGAGCATCCTGGTAACTATATCATTAGGAATCTGATAACTACATAATTGCTACTTTGGTAACTATAATACCCATATTGGTAACTGTAGCACATGTAGCCGAGTAAGTACATAACCACTATGATGTGGAGCATCCTTCCATCATTCCCATGGACTCTACACCAACACATAAAGCACCACGTGAACCAATGACAAGAGCTAGAGCATGTGCAATGGAAACCGAGGTGAACCCCTTCCTACTTGATATGCATTTGGACACAAACGACACTTGGTTGCTACCTCACCAAGATACTCTATGCCTCATTAGGTTTGAAGAGGAACACCACCAAGTAGCTAAGGAGCACCAACATGTCCAAGGAGAAGCGCCCCAAGTTGCCAAGGAGGAAGAAGGAGTCCCCAAGAATCTGGACAGAAGGTCCCAGACGACCCCGTGCGCACGGGCCCCGGAGACCCCGTGCCCACGGGCTACACAGGGAGCCCGTGCGCACGGGCCCAACTTACCCCATGCGCATGGGCCCTACAGGACGGCCGGCTGATACGGGCTATTGGGCCTCCACTTCGCATCCACTTCACCTCCTACCTACCCAAGCCTATATAATTTGTACCTAGGGATATGTTTAGGGTTAGAAAAGTATTAGATGAGATATTTGTGAGCTTTGATCCTTCTACCACCTCCATTGGAGATCAAGGCCTCTTAGGGGAGGATCCACTTGCGGATTTCAAGACCTCCATCTTGGAGAATATTACCATCATTAAGACCTCATCTCTAAGGAGCGGGAAGAACTCTATCATTGTATATTTCCTTTGATTGTGTTTGTGAACTTGTGGACCTTGTGTTTGCTATTCTAGTGGATGTGTAATTGGGTATTGTTGGGGTGATTTCCTCTTTGTGTTCGTGGTATTCATCTCCCTTTCCTCCTCCAAGTGTGAAAAGATCCATCTTAGGGTTCCACCCTACAACATCTTGGTATCATGAGCAAGGTTGATTCACATCTTGGAGTTCCTACCCTCCACTTTCTAGCTTGATTTTGCTGTTTTTCGTCCTAATTCGAAAATCCCCACCAAAAATAGCCCCAAAACTTTTCTTGCAATTTGTTAGATCTTGTGAGATTTGGTTGATTTGATCCACAAATTTGGTGTTTTGCAAGTGAATCTAACCCCCTACCATCTTCCCCACCTTCCACCCATCGAATTTGGCCTCAAAGTTGACAGTAACCATGGCTCTGAAGCTTTTTGTCCGCTTCTAGAGGACCCCGTGCACATGGGCCATCGGGACCCCGTGCACATGGGCCTCACTTACCCCGTGCGCACGGACCATACAGAGCACTTCGGCCTGTTTCTGTTTTGCACCATTTTGACACCCCACCACCACTTGTGTTCTTCCGCAATATTTCTCGTGGTTGTTTGAGTTTTGGGTTGTGGTTTCTTGCATGTCCTAAGGTGTTTCGGCTACTTTGGCACGATTCGACATCATCATCACCACCACTCGATCATTGACTCGGACTCCACATCGGCTTCAACCACTCCATCTTCATACCAACCGTAAGCACGGACGGTAACCTCGACGACAAAATTGTCTTACCCTTTCTATTACCTTGATAGCTTTGAGCCTCTTTTGCGTAGCTTACCCATCGAGACTAGTTTGTTGAGTATTGTCGGGCCACGCCTTTAGTGCACATTAGTGTTCCGTATCTCCCGTGCATATACTATTTGTTACCTCGCATATCAAGCACTGTGGCATAGTCAAAAAAGAAGAGAAAAAGCTTTTAAGCAAAAGAAAAAGAAGGAAGAGAAGAAAGAGCTTGTAAGCAATAGCTTTGAGCCACTTTACCTAGTTCATCATCTTGGTTCATATATACATAAGCACACTTGGGAAGTGAGACGACCCGTTTCTCTTTTAGGTTGGTGCACTAGCGTATGTAGCCCATTAGAGTAATCGAGCTAGCGTCTCTCTACTATCCATACAACAAGAGCATTTTCTGTGGTTCCACCTCTTAGAGCTCACCCTTGATTGTATGGATCCCATTTATCTTCCGTGTGTGTGTGTTCCTAGTGATATCCTTGGGTTTGATCTATTTGTCTTACTTTCCATTTGTGCATCTTTTCAACTTTTTCAACATATTGACTAACATTTGCTTGAATTATTTGTGCCACTTCCTAACCGAGATCCTCTATAAGCCTTTTATTTGTAGGTGTGAGAAACAATACCCAGTACCAATTCTACTATTATAGCATCATGTGGGATCGTACTTCTTACATCCACAATCTTTGGAAAAGGTAACTTTGGTTTTGTTCTCTCATTTTCCTACTCACCACCACTTCCACATGATGGATATGCCTTCCTCTTTGGCGAACCCTCTCTTTGAGGAGCAAGATGGTGAACGCGACTACGTCACCAAGAACCACTTTTTCATCGCACAATGAGCTCTACATCAAGAGATTGAAGCTTTGGGTGATCGCATCGAGCAACTCGCCATTGACCTACAAGAATCGGAAGCACGTTAACAGGCCTATTTGGACGCCAAGCTCTCCAAACAAATGGATGAATTTTGCAACATGCTAGTGAGCCGCGCGTCTTCCTCAACCTCTTCACGGTGCCACTCGTCGTTGTATTCTTCTTCCGACGCAAGTCCTCCTCGATGTAAGGACACTCAAGATCGCCAAGCGCAAGAAAATCCATTCCATGGAAATGGCCTCCGTGACCGAGTTCGAGCACGTGAGCAAGCGCGATGCCATGAACGAGAAGACATGGATCAAGAGAAACTACTACCACATCGTCCACACCCAGAATCTCAAGACGGCGATGCAATCCCGCAAGAGCAACAAAGTCGTGAAGCTTACGCTCAAGCGGCTCAAGACACACTCCGAGAGTCCACTTGAGCTGTTGCCCAACACAGTCGTCAAGTACGCGAGCAAGAAGAAGCTCTTCGTCAAGCACGACAACAAGAAGCTGCTCGATGTGAAGAACAATAAGAAAGGAGAAACCATGAACACAAGCCTCACCCTCCTCTACATCAAGAGCGCAACCACGTCAATGATCTTCCTCCACGCCAAGAGCAACGCCAAGCGGAGAAAGTGCGTGAAGACCCTCCTCCTCAACAAGAGTGACATCAACATCGTCACTATGATGAAGAACTCTGCTACGGCAAGCTCAAGTTCACCATGCCCAAGTACTCTGAAAGCAATGACCCCAAGGAGTACCTCTCATGGGCATTAAAAGTCGACAAGATATTCCGTCTTCACAACTATGACGAGGAAAAGAAGATCGCCATGGCATCTCTCAAATTTCAAGACTATGTCCTCATTTGGTGGGAGCAAGTGATCGAGCGACATCACGAGAAGGACGAGCCACCCATCATGACTTGGACACAAATGAAGGACATCATGCAAGCTTACTTCGTGCCTACATACTACACACGAGATCTCTTCAAGAAGTTGCAACTCCTCAAGCAAGGCACAAAGACGATGGAAGAATACTATCAAGAAATGGAGATAGCAATGATACGAGCCAATGTAAAAGAAGATGATGAGCAAACAATGGCACGTATCTTGAACGGACTCAACCACCCAATATGGAAGATTGCCGATTTCCAACCCTACTCCAACGTTTTAGAGCTAGTTCACCAAGCGACCAAGGCGGAAGGACAAGTACAAGAAGACTTCAAGTACGCCAAGTACTCATCCAAGACCTACGGCTCATACACTCAAGCTAGACCTACTTCAACTTCGACACCTCCTACCTCGACTAGAGCATCACTAAGTACCAGCGACAAGTCAAGTTTCAAGCAAGCGATGCCTTCCTCGACTTGTCCTCCGGCAAGCAACTACAAGAACAAGACTTCTTCTTCGGCACCACCAGACGATCCCGTCAAGACAAGTTCTATCAAGTGCTTCACATGTGGTGGCCGTGGACACAAGTCTTTTCAATGCATCAACAAGCGAACCATGATCACCAATGATGATGGCACGTACGACTCCATGAGTGAAGATGAGCTGGAGGCTATCGAAGATGTCGCCATGCATGGTCAAGTGAATGAAGAAGAAGATGCTCAAGTCTATTGTGACAATGATTCAAGTCCCGCTCTCGTGGTCTCCAAGGTCTTGATGCTTAAACACCAACAAGACGAAGACTAAAGGTGTCACATCTTCCACACCAAGGCCGACATCAATGGGTGCTTCGTCAAAGTCATCATCGATGGAGGAAGTTGCCATATATAACTTGGCAAGTGAAGAGCTATGTTGCTGATACGTCTCCAATGTATCTATAATTTTTGATTACTCCATGTTGTTATATTATAAATCTTGGATGTTTAATAATCATTTTATAGTTATTTTATATCATTTTTTGTACTAACCTATTGACATAGTGCCAAGTGCCAATTGCTGTTTTCTGCATGTTTTTTATATCGCAGGAAATCAATACCAAACGGAGTCCAAATGCAATGAAAATTTATGGAGATTTTTTATGGACCAGAAGACACCCAATGGGCCAAGGCAGCGCCTTGGGGGTGCTCCGATGGGAGCACAACCCACCAGGGCACGCCAGGAGGCCGAGGCGCGCCCTGGTGGGTTGTGCCCACCTCGGGTGCCCCCGGACCGCCTCTTTGCTCTATAAATATGTTGGGGAACATAGTATTTCAAAAAAATTGCCAACGATCTCACAAGATCTATCTAGGAGAAGCATAACAACGAGTGGGGGGAGTGTGTCCACGTACCCTCGTAGACCGAAAGCGGAAGCGTTTAGTAACATGGTTGATGTAGTCGAACGTCTTCGCGATCCAACCGATCAAGTACCGAACGCACGTCACCCCCGTGATCTGCACACGTTCATCTCGGTGACGTCCCTCGAACTCTTGATCCAGTTGAGGCCGAGGGAGAGTTTCATCAGCACGACAGCATGGTGACGGTGATGATGAAGTTACCGGCACAGGGCTTCGTCTAAGCACTACGACAATATGACCGAGGTGTAAAACTGTGGAGGGGGGGGCACCGCACACGGCTAAAGATCAACTTGTGTGTCTATGGGGTGCCCCCTCCCCCGTATATAAAGGAGGGGAGGAGGAGGCCAGCTGTCCCTAGGGGGCGCGCCCAAGAAGGGGAGTCCTACTAGGACTCCAAGTCCTAGTAGGATTCCACCAATAGGGAGAGAGGGGGAAGGAAGGAGAGGGAGAGAGGGAGAAGGAAAGGGGGGCACCGCCCCCCTTCCCTTGTCCAATTCAGACTGCAAGGGGGGGGGCCTGCCCTGGCTCCCCTCCTCTCTCTCCACTAAGTCCCATGGTGGCCCATTAGTTCCCCCGGGGGTTCCGGTAACCCCTCCGGCACTCTGGTTTTACCCAAAACAATCCAAAACACTTTCGGTGTCCGAATAACATGGTCCAATATATCAATCTTTATGTCTCGACCATTTCGAGACTCCTCGTCATGTCCGTGATCTCATCCGGAACTCCGAACAACCTTCGGTACATCAAATCACATAACTCATAATACAAATCGTCATCGAACACTAAGCGTGCGGACCCTACGGGTTGGAGAACTATGTAGACATGACCGAGACACATTTCTGGTCAATAACCAATAGCGGAACCTAGATGCTCATATTGGCTCCTACGTATTCTACGAAGATCTTTATCGGTCAAACCGCATAAAAACATACGTTGTTCCCTTTGTCATCGGTATGTTACTTGCCCGATATTCGATCGTCGGTATCATCATACCTAGTTCAATCTCGTTACCGGCAAGTCTCTTTACTCATTCCTTAATGCATCATCCTGCAACTAACTCATTAGTCACATTGCTTGCAAGGCTTATAGTGATGTGCATTACCGAGAGGGCCTAGAGATACCTCTCCGACAATCGGAGTAACAATTCCTAATCTCGATCTATGCCAACTCAACAAACACCATTGGAGACACATGTAGAGCATCTTTATAATAACCCAGTTACGTTGTGATGTTTGATAGCACACAAGTGTTCCTCCGGTATTCGGGAGTTGCATAATCTCATAGCCATAGGAACATGTATAAGTCATGAAGAAAGCAATAGCAATAAACTAAATGATCATAGTGCTAAGCTAACAGATGGGTCTTGTCCATCACATCATTCTCTAATGATGTGATCCCATTCATCAAATGACAACTGCTACCTCTTGAGTACTGTGTTGGTTTTCCCTTGAAGAGCAAAGGGTGATGCAGCAAAGTAGCGTAAGTATTTCCCCCAGTTTTTGAGAACCAAGGTATCAATCCAGTAGGAGACTACACGCAAGTCCCTCGTACCTACACAAACAAATAAGAACCTCGCAACGAACACGATAAAGGGGTTGTCAATCCCTTCACGATCACTTACAAGAGTGAGATATGATAGAGATGATAACTATAAGATAAATCTTTTTGGTATTTTTTATGATATAGATTGAAAGTAAAGATTGCAAAATAAACTGTGCTTGAAATAACTTGTTGATGGGAGATTAATATAATGGAGAATAGACCCGGGGGCCATAGATTTCACTAGTGGCTTCTCTCAAGATAGCATAAATATTATGGTGGGTGAACAAATTACTCATGGGCAATTGATAGAAAAAGCGAATAATTATGATAATATCTAGGCATGATCATGTATATAGGCATCACTTCCGTGACAAGTAGACCGACTTCTGTCTGCATCTACTACTATTACTCCACACATCGACCGCTATCCAGCATGCATCTAGAGTATTAAGTTCATAAGAACAGAGTAACGCATTAGGTAAGATGACATGATGTAGAGGGATAAACTCAAGCAATATGATATAAACCCCATATTTTTATCCTCGATTGCAACAATACAATACGCGTCGTTTCCCTTTCTATCACTGGGATCGAGCACCGCAAGATTGAACCCAAAGATAAGCACTTCTCCCATTGCAAGAAAGATCAATCTAGTAGGCCAAAACAAAATGATAATTCAAAGAGACTTGCAAAGATAACCAATCATACATAAAAGATTTCAGAGAAGAATCAAATATTGTTCATAGATAGACTTGATCATAAACCCATAATTCATCGGATCTCGACAAACACACCGCAAAAAGAGTTACATCGAATAGATCTCCAAGAAGATCGAGGAGAACTTTGTATTGAGATCCAAAGAGAGAGAAGAAGCCATCTAGCTAATAGCTATGGACCTGAAGGTCTGAAGTAAACTACTCACACATCATCGGAGGGACCATGGACTTGATGTAGAGGCCCTCCGTGATCGATGCCCCCTCAGGCGGAGCTCCGGAAAAGGCCCCAAGATGGGATCTCTTGGGTACAGAAGGTTGCGGCGGTGGAAATAGGGTTTCGTGGTGCTCCTGGATGTTTTCGGGTTTTATGAACATATATAGGAGGAAGAAGTAGGTCGGTGGAGCCACAAGGGGCCCACGAGGGGGAGGGCATGCCTAGGGGGGTAGGCGCGCCCCTTGCCTCATGGCTTCCTCATTGGTTGGTTGACGTCCACTCCAAGTCCCCTATATCACGTTTGTTCCAAAAATAACTCTCCCGAAGGTTTTATTCCGTTTGGATTCCGTTTGATATTCCTTTTCTGCGAAACACTGAAATAGGCAAAAAAACAACAATTTGCACTGGGCCTTGGGTTAGTAGGTTAGTCCCAAAAATAATATAAAAGTGTAAAATAAAGCCCATTAACATCCAAAACAGATAATATTATAGCATGGAACAAGCAAAAATTATAGATACATTGGAGACGTATCAAGCATCCCCAAGCTTAATTCTTGCTTGTCCTCGAGTAGGTAAATGATAAAAATAGAATTTTTGATGTGGAATGCTACCTAGCATAATTCTCAATGTAATTTTCTTTATTGTGGCATGAATGTTCAGATCCGGAAAGATTCAAGACAAACGTTTAATATTGACACAAAAATAATAATACTTCAAGCATACTAACAAAGCAATCATGTCTTCTCAAAATAACATGGCCAAAGAAAGTTATCCCTACAAAATCATAGTCTAGCTATGCTCTATCTTCATCACACAAAGTATTTAAATCATGCACAACCCCAATGACAAGCCAAGCAATTGTTTCATACTTTTGACGTTCTCAAACTTTTTCAATCTTCATGCAATATATGAGCGTGAGCCATGGACATAGCACTATATGTGGAATAGAGTGGTGGTTGTGGAGAAGACAAAAAAGAAGATAGTCTCACATCAACTAGGCGTATCAACGGGCTATGGAGATGCCCATCAATAGATATCAATGTGAGTGAGTAGGGATTGCCATGCAACAGATGCACTAGAGCTATAAGTGTATGAAAGCTCAACAAAAGAAACTAAGTGGGTGTGCATCCAACTTGCTTGCTCACGAAGACCTAGGGCATTTTGAGGAAGCCCATCATTGGAATATATAAGCAAAGTTCTATAATGTAAAATTCCAACTAGTATATGAAAGTGACAACATAGGAGACTCTCTATCATGAAGATCATGGTGCTACTTTGAAGAACAAGTGTGGTAAAAGGATAGTAACATTGTCCCTTCTCTCTTTTTCTCTCATTTTTCATTTTTTTCCTTTTTTTATTTGTTTGGGCCTTTTATCTTTTTATGGCCTCTTTTTTCTCTTTTTTAATTATTTTTCGTCCGGAGTCTCATCCCGACATGTGGGGGAATCATAGTCTCCATCATCCTTTCCTCACTTGGGACAATGCTCTAATAATGATAATCCTCACACTTTTATTTACTTACAACTCATGAATTACAACTCGATACTTAGAACAAAATATGACTCTATATGAATGCCTTCGGCGGTGTACCGGGATGTGCAATGACTCATGATTGACATGTATGAAAGAATTATGAACGGTGGCTTTGCCACAAATACGATGTCAACTACATGATCATGCAAAGCAATATGACAGTGATGTAACGTGTCATAACAAACGGAACGGTGGTAAGTTGCATGGCAATATATCTCAGAATGGCTATGGAAATGCCATAACAGGTAGGTATTGTGGCTGTTTTGTGGAAGGTATATGGTGGGTTTATGGTACCGGCGAAAGTTGCATGGTACTAGAGAGGCTAGCAATGGTGGAAGGGGGAGAGTGCGTATAATCCATGGACTCAACATTAGTCATAAAGAACTCATATACTTATTGCAAAAATCTATTAGTTATCGAAACAAAGTACTATGCACATGCTCCTAGGGGGATATATTGTTAGTAAAGACCATCACTCGTCCCCAACCTCCACTCATAAGGAAGACAATCAATAAATAAATCATGCTCCGACTTCATCACATAATGGTTCACCATACGTGCATGCTATGGGAATCACAAACTTTGGAACAAGTATTTCTCAAATTCACAACTACTCAACTAGCATGAGTCTAATATCACCATCTTCATATCTCAAAAAAATCATCAAGTATCAACCTTCTCATAGTATCAAATGCACTTTTTATGAAAGTTTTTATTATAACCATCTTGGATGCCTATCATATTAGGACTAAATTCATAACCAAAGAAAATTACCATGCTATTCTAAAGGACTCTCAAAATAATATAAGTGAAGCATTAGAGATCAATAATTTCTATAAAATAAAACCACCACCGTGCTCTAATAGGTATAAGTGAAGCACTAGAGCAAAAATATCTAGCTCAAAAGATATAAGTGAAGCACATAGAGTATTCTAATAAATTACAAATCATGTGTGTCTCTCCCAACAGGTGTGTACAACAAGGATGATTGTGTAAAACTAAAAATCAAAGACTCAAATCATACAAGATGCTCCAAGCAAAGCACATATCATGTGGTGAATAAAAATATAGCCGCAAGTAAAGTTACCGATAGAAGAAGACGAAAGAGGGGATGCCTTCCGAGGCATCCCCAAACTTAGGCTTTTGGTTGTCCTTGAATTTTACCTTGGGGTGCCTTGGAAATACCCAAGCTTAGGCTCTTGCCACTCCTTGTTCCATAATCCATCAAATCTTTACCCAAAACTTGAAAACTTCACAACACAAAACTTAAATAGAAAATCTCATGAGCTCCGTTAGTAAGAGAAAACAAACCACCACTTAAGGTACTGTAATTAACTCATTATTTATTTATATTGGTGTTAAACCTACTGTATTCCAACTTCTCTATGGTTCATACACTCAAATACTAGCCATAGATTCATCAAAATAAGCAAACAACACACGAAAAACAGAATCTTTCAAAAACAGAACAGTCTGCAGTAATATGTAGGTTCTAGATACTTCTGGAATCCCCAAAATTCTAAAATAAATTTATGGACGTTAGGAATTTATCTGTTAATCATATGCAAAAAGAATGAACTAAATATCACTCTCCAGTAAAAAAATAGCAGCTAATCTCGTGAGCGCTAAAGTTTCTGTTTTTTACAGCAAGATCGCAAAGACCTTCCCCAACTCTTCCCAAAGGTTCTACTTGGCACAAACACTAATTAAAAGCATAAAACCACATCTAAACAGAGGCTAGATGAATTATTTATTGAATAACAACAAGGAAAAATATTGGGTGTCTCCCAACAAGCGTTTTTCTTTAAAGCCTTTTAACTAGGCATTAATAATTTTAATGATGCTCACATGAAAGACAAGAATTGAAGCACAAAGGGAGCATCATAAAACATGTGACAAACACACTTAAGTCTAACATACTTCCTATGCATAGGTATTTTATAAGCAAAAAAATTATCAAGGCGAACAAAAACTAGCATATGCAAGGAAGAAGAAAGGAACAATAGTAATCTCAACATAACGAGAGGTAATTTTGTAACATGAAAATTTCTACAACCATATTTTACTTTCTCATAATACTTACATGTAGGATCATAATCAAATTCAACAATATGGCTATCACATACAATATTCTCAACATGATCCACATGCATGTAAAGTTGACACTCTTCCAAAATAGTGGGATTAACATTAACTAAAGTCATGACCTCTCCAAACCCACTTTTATAAAAAAATCACAAGATTGAACATTCTCCAAATATGTGGGATCTAAAGTGGACACTCTTCCAAACCCACTTTCAATATTATTACAAACATTATTATCAATCTCATATTCATCGTGGGGCTTAAATAAATTTTCAAGATCATAAGAAGAATCACCCCAATCATGATCATTGCAACAAGTAGTAGACATAGCAAAACTAGCATCCCAAAGTTTAGGGTTTTGCATATTATAAGCACAATTGATATTAATAGAATTTATACTATCATCATTGCAATCATGCTTTTTATTCAAAGATCCACCGTGAATCATTCCATAAAGTATTTCATCACAATTTTCAGATTCACGAATTTCAAGCAAAACTTCATAAAGATAATCTAGTGCACAAAACTCACTACAATTGGTTCATCATAATTGGATCCCTTAAAAAGATTAGCATGCGGATGAGGATCCATAGATCTTAGGTTCTTTGTTTAGTAATAAATAAACTACTATTCCAGCCAAACGAGCAAACGAGCCAAGTAAGACATCAAAGAAAACGAAAAGACGAACAAAAGAAGGGAAGGGGAATGGAAAAAAGAGGGCGAATAAAACGACAATGGTGAAGTGGGGGAGAGGAAAACGACAGGCAAATGGCAAATAATGTAATGCGAGGGATAAGAGTTTGTTATGGGTACTTGGTATGTCTTGACTTGTGCGTAGATCTCCCCAGCAACGGTGCCAGAAATGGCTAGTTGCTGGGAGATCAAATTTTGAATTGACTTGGTGTAAGCCTCCCCAGCAACAGCGCCAGATATCCTTCTTGCTAACTCTTGCGCACTGCATTGGTTTTCCCTTGGAGAGGAAAGGGTGATGCAAGAAATTAGCGTAAGTATTTCCCTCAGTTTTTGAGAACCAAGGTATCAATCCAGTAGGAGACCACACGCAAGTCCCTCGTACCTACAAAAAAAATAAGAACCTCGCAACCAACACGATAAAGGGGTTGTCAATCCCTTCACGGTCACTTATGAGAGTGAGATCTGATATAGATAATAATGATAAGATAAATATTTGGTATTTTTATGATATAGATTGAAATTAAAGATTGCAAAATAAACGGTGATAGAAATAACTTGTTGACGGGAGATTAATATAATGGAGAATAGACCCCGGGGCCATAGGTTTCACTAGTGGCTTCTCCCAAGATATCATAAATATTACGGTGGGTGAACAAATTACTATCAAGAAATTGATAGAAAAGCGAATAATTATAATAATATCAAGGCATGATCATGTATATAGGCATCACGTCCGTGACAAGTAAACCGACTCCTGCCTGCATATACTACTATTACTCCACACATCGACTGCTATCGAGCATGCATCTAGAGTATTAAGTTCATAAGAACAGAGTAACGATTAGGTAAGATGACATGATGTAGAGGGATAAACTCAAGAATATGATATAAACCCCATCTTTTTATCCTTGATGTCTACAATACAATACGTGTCGTTTCCCTTTCTGTCACTGGGATCGAGCACCGCAAGATTGAACCCAAAGCTAAGCACTTCTCGCATTGCAAGAAAGATCAATCTAGTAGGCCAAACCAAACTGATAATTCGAAGAGACTTGCAAAGATAACCAATCATACATAAAAGATTTCAGATAAGAATCAAATATTGTTCATAGATAGACTTGATCATAAACCCATAATTCACCGGATCTCGACAAACACACCGCAAAAAGAGTTACATCGAATAGATCTCCAAGAAGATCGAGGAGAACTTTGTATTGAGATCCAAAGAGAGAGAAGAAGCCATCTAGCTAATAGCTATGGACCCGAAGTTCTAAAGTAAACTACTCACACATCATTGGAGGGGCCATGGAGTTGATGTAGAGGCCCTCCGTGATCGATGCCCCCTCCGGCGGAGTTCCAGAAAAAGCCCCAAGATGGGATCTGTTGGGTACAGAAGGTTGCGGCAGTGGAAATAGGGTTTCGTGGTGCTCCTGGATGTTTTCGGGCTATATCAACATATATAGGAGGAAGAAGTAGGTCGGTGGAGCCACAAGGGGCCCACGAGGGGGAGGGCGCGCCTAGGGGAGTAGGCGCGCCGCCCTGCGTCGTGGCTTCCTCGTTGGTTGCTTGACGTCCACTCCAAGTCCCCTGGATCAAAATAACTCTCCTGAAGATTTTATTCCGTTTGGATTCCGTTTGATATTCCTTTTCTGCGAAACATTGAAATAGGCAAAAAAACAACAATTTGCACTGGGCCTTGGGTTTGTAGGTTAGTCCCAAAAATAATATAAAAGTGTAAAATAAAGCCCATTAACATCCAAAACAAATAATATAATAGCATGGAATAATAAAAAATTATAGATACGTTGGAGACGTACTAACAACACATGTCTATGGTTAGGAAACTTAACCATCTTTGATTAAGGAGCTAGTCTAGTAGAGGCATATTAGGGACACTCTGTTTGTCTATGTATTCACACATGTACTAAGTTTCCGGTTAATACAATTCTAGCATGAATAATAAACATTTATCATGATAAAAGGAAATATAAATAACAACTTTATTATTGCCTCTAGGGCATATTTCCTTCAGTCTCCCACTTGCACTAGAGTCAATAATCTAGATTAGATAGTAATGATTCTAACACCCATGGTGTCTTGGTGTTGATCATGTTTTGCTTGTGAGAGAGGCTTAGTCAACGGGTCTGCAATATTCAGATCCGCATGTATCTTGCAAATCTCTATGTCTCCCTCCTTGCCTTGATTGCGGATGGAATTGAAGCGTCTCTTGATGTGCTTGGTTCTCTTGTGAAATCTGGATTTCTTTGCCAAGGCAATTGCACCAGTATTGTCACAAAATATTTTCATTGGACCCGATGCACTAGGTATGACACCTAGATCGGATATGAACTCCTCCATCCAGACTCCTTCATTTGCTACTTCCGAAGCAGCTATGTACTCCGCTTCACACGTAGATCCCGCCACGATGCTCTGTTTAGAACTGCACCAACTGACAGCTCCACCATTCAATATAAATATGTATCCGATTTGTGACTTAGAGTCATCTGGATCAGTTTCAAAGCTTGCATCGATGTAAGCATTTATGAGGAGCTCTTTATCACCTCCATAAATGAGAAACATATCCTTAGTCCTTTTCAGTTATTTCAGGATGTTCTTGACTGCTATCCAGTGATCCACTCCTGGATTACTTTGGTACCTCCCTGCTAAACTAATAGAAAGGCACAGATCAGGTCTGGTACAAAGCATTGCATACATGATAGAACCTATGGCTGAGGCATAGGGAATGACTTTCATTTTCTCTCTATCTTCTACAGTGGTCGGGCATTGAGTCTGTCTCAACTTCACACCTTGTAACACAGGCAGGAACCCTTTCTTTTCTTCATCCATTTTGAACTTCTTCAAAACTTTATCAAGGTATGTGCTTTGTGAAAGTCCAATTAAGCGTCTTGATCTATCTCTATAGATGTTGATGCCAATATATAAACAGCTTCACCAAGGTCTTTCATTGAAAAATTCTTATTCAAGTATACTTTTATGCCATCCAGAAATTCCGTATCATTTCTGCTTAACAATATGTCATCCACATATAATATCAGATATTCTACAGAGCTCCCACTCACTTTCTTGTAAATACAGGCTTCTCCAAAAAGTTTGTATAAAACCATATGCTTTGATCACACTATCAAAGCATATATTCCAACTCCGAGATGCTTACACCAGTCCATAAATGGAGCGCTAGAGCTTGCACACTTTGTTAGAACCTTTTGGATCGACAAAACCTTCTGGTTGCATCATATACAACTCTTATTTATGATATCCGTCAAGGAATGCAGTTTTGGCATCCATTTGCCAAATTTCATAATCATAAAATGCGGCAATTGCTAACATGATTCGGACGGACTTAAGCATTGCTACTGGTGAGAAGGTATCATCGTAGTTGTCGGTGTACAAAACTAGGGGATCTCCTTTTGACCCCTTTACTTGTGCACGGGCAGTCAGAGCCACGCACCACGGCCACACTTAGCAGGGCAGAGGAGGGAAGCCGGAGAGAAGCCGAAGCACAAGACAACCAAGGCGACGCCAAGACCAGAATCTTAGGAGGGCAAGAAGGCGAGGTGGACTCCCTCGGCAAGATCCTTGCCGAGGCGGCCCCCCGCAGCCCCGGCAAGAGCCTTGCCAGGGCAACTTGTCCAACACCGGCAGAGCGAGCCACTGTTGAGCCCACAGGCTCCAACCCAATCAACTACATTGGAGCCAAGGCTCGGGAGGTGCCTCTGTGGTGGCATGCAAATCTTTGTCAAGATCATAAACATATGAGTTCAGATGAGGACTAGAAGACGGCAACCCTCGGCAGGATCCTAGCCGAGGAAATCCACAAGACCCCGGCAAGACTCTTGCCGGGGATGACAGCAACGCCACAGCAAGACCCTTGCCGGCCCCCCGGCAAGACCCTTTCCGAGGGCATCCACAGGGCCACTGCCAGGCCTGCGTCAGCCAAGACTCCATGCTGTCCCCATGCAGCTGCCAGCTCAACTAGTTGAGCAGGCACCTGCATGGCGACGTGCGGCCTCTACACCAACCCATCAAGCTCCTACGTGGTGGCATGCAAGTCTTCCTGAAGGCTCCACCACCGCGCCAGCGCAGCAGCCAGCCAACATGGTGCCACGACGCCCCGTCATCTCGGACGCGTGTCAAGGCCAGGCGAGGCGGCGACAACTGGGACGTGCTTCCCTGGCGTCCCCGATAAAGTAAGGGGACACATCGGCAGCGCATTAAATGCGTTTGTCCGGCTGTCCCAGAGGATAGACTCATTGATTGTAGACCTTTCCACCTCCCGTGTGCCACTGTGGCGACCCCTTTTTTGCCTATAAAAGGAGACCCGAGGCGACCAGGAGGGGGATTCGGCTCTTTTGGGAAAGTTGCACCCCGTAGCTAGCTCAAGAACACAAGAACACTCAAATACATCCACCAAAGCAGGACTAGGGTATTACGCATCTTCGTTGCCCGAACCTGGGTAAACGATCTGTGTGTTCCCTGTCAGACCCGCTCTTCTCACAACCCCGCGCCCGCCTACCGTAGAAGGGATCCAAGTGACCCTATAGGTGTCGTTACCACCGACATCCTTGGCACGCCAGGTAGGGGGCGCGGTTGTGAAAATCTGGTCTGATCGGGGCAGCGGCTTCGTCGTGGCCGTCGTTCCAAGGAAGAAGATGACCGAGCTTGGCGGCACGGTTTGCAGACGCGGTGGACACGCGTGCGACGATAGGAAAGCTAAGTCATGCGAAACTTTATGCAATTCCTTTATATATATATGGTTATTATCCTCGAGGGTCCTTCCATGTGTATGAAAAGCCTGCACGCAAAGGGGCCCTTCCTCAATTGGCAACACCCTTGTTCTGTTTCGAGTCCGCTCAACAGCTCAAGCGGCCGCATCGAGAGTGACGGGGTAGCCTTCCGCAATTGGCAACGCCCTCGATTCTGACTTGAGTCAAGCTTGACAGTTCGAGCGACTGTGTTGAAAGCGGTAAGGTGGCTCGCACGACAGCAAGCACACCCGGCAGGATATTGGGGATCCGTCCCCAAGGTGTCGCCCTGGGTTTATGCGCCGACGAGCCTACCCGGCTAACGTAGGGCGGACATACAAGGAAAGACCAGACTGGAGAATAGCATGCATTGTATCAAAAGTACTGCAGAGTTATATTACATCAATTGTTGCTGCAGTTCTAACTAAAGATATGAATTTTCTTGGCCATGAACCCGCAGAGGCAACGAGAAACGGGGTGCCTAATCCCAGCGCTGGCCCTCCACCCTCTCGATTTCACCGATGAGGCTAATGATGGGCTTGATACGCTCCTTGAGCATCGCGATGTCTGCATCCTCTAGCAAGCTCTCCACCATGGCGTCGAAGTCGAGGTTGGGGTTCCAGTGTGCCACCTTGGTGAGAACCTTCGTCATGGCACCCCGGCAAATCCTCCGGGACTGATCGGCTAGGGAGGCCGTCCGGTTGGAGTGGAGCTGGTCCAGGGCCCCGAGGACGCCCTCGAAGAAGATGGTCAGCTTGTCGTTGGGGCTGGCGTTGCATTCCGGGGCATACCTCACATTTGGAATCCCCATGGTAGCCAGCTGCATGGTGATCCCGCTGGCGACACCTTCGAGACGCCCGATCCAGCGGTTCTCGCCTTCCACAAAATCCTTGTGGTTGGCGGCTTCATTCTTCCGCAGCTGCTTCTCGGTCTCCAGGTCCTTGGCCAGGGCCTCCTACCAGGCCTTGCTCTTCGACAGCATCCCCTCGAGACCCTCCAGCTTCAGCTTGAGGTCTTTGATGGAGTTGTTGGCTTCGGAGAGCTGCCTGGCCTTGTCGAGGACTGCGCCCTGCGCCTCAACTAGGGCACCATTGAGCGTGTCCTTCTCCTTGGACATCTTTAGGATCTGATCCTTGAGCCTTCAATCATGTCCGGATCCAGCCTTCAAGGCCGGTGGATGCCTTCCTCCGTCACGGAGGAGGACATCAAGAAGTTGAGGGAGGCCAGTATCCGACCGCCGAAATTTCGCATAGGCTGCCCGCCCGAGGGCAGGTCGTCCCTACTCCCGAACCCAACGAGAGCGTTGTGTTCGTCTCCCACTTCCTCTGAGGACTAGGCCTCGCTCTGGATCCCTTTGTTAGGGGTCTTATGTTCTATTACAGGCTGGATTTTCACGATCTGGCCCCGGATTCCCTTCTTCACATCTCATCATTTATTGTCGTTTGTGAGGCCTTCCTCCGCATTACCCCTCACTTCGGCATGTGGCTCAAGACCTTCGATGTGAAGCCGAAGATGGTCGAGGGGCAGTACGCAGCGTGCGAAGGTGCTCTAATAAGCAAAATTGCTGACGCTCCATGGCCAAAGGGTTCCTTTCCAAAGGTGTCCGGATTGTGGCAACGGGAGTGGTTTTACGTCACAGCTCCCCGAAGTGCCAAGTGGGTAGCTGCACCCACCTTTCGCTCGGGCCCTCCACCACAACTGATGTCATGGATCAGCAGGGGGCTGAGCTGGGGTCCAGCCAAGGACGTGCCAATACTGCAAAGCCGTATCCCAGATCTCTTCGAGGGAGATTTCAGTCTGGTTATGGTAATGCAAGTTATGCTGGTTCGTCGAGTCCAGCCTTGCAAACGCAGGCCCCTCCACATGTGGGAATTCAACTCGGAAGGACCGCGCACTATTCAGAATTTCCTCGGCATGACGCACGAGGAGATGTACAAATCATTCCTCGGACCCCAAATAGAGTGTCCGGACACTACCGAGGACGTGGTCCTGAGCTGCAACCGCCCCGCTGCCCAAGTAAGTAATCCCATGGCCGAACACACTGTCCTTTTATTTATCATGACATCATTCTGAAGAATCGCTCTTTGACCAGGACTGGATAACAAAGGCAAAGATGATCCGGTGTTCGGCCCCCCTTCCTGAAGGCTTGGACAATCCGGTGCTGGAAAAGATGCTCGAGCCAGCACCTTGTCTAGTGCCCTCAAAGGAAGATGAAGGGGTGAATAAAGAGGGCGAAAGCGGGCCTCCATCGCTACCTATTCCAATTAAGGGAATGAGCGCCTCCACGAGGGAGGATAACCAAGGGGAAGAATCTGACATTCTCTCTCCCTAGCGAAGGAAGAGGACTACCTGTGAAGATCCGGAAACTAAGGTTTCCAAACGGGAGAAGAAATCTCCGCCAGAGGTCCTGCCTCAGAGGGTATTCTTGCCGCACAATGTCCGCGCGGGGATCAGCCCTCTACTGAGCTGTAAGTAATCAACAAGTACTTCATAGTGAAGATATCCTACCTTACTTCCGAAGACAATAACCGATGCTTGTAAATTGTAGTCTGCATCGCAGCCCTTTTCGACAGAGTTCATCTTCGGGGGATCTTCTTCTGGAGATGATGGAGAGCGAAACGCCTCCCCCGGACTCCCGAGCTCAAGAAGTGGGCGACCTTGAAGTGTCGTCGCGAAGGGTATCTCCGGATCCAATATCGCCAGAGGATAACCCTTTGGCTGCCCGGCATCCCCAGTATTCGGCTCCTGAGGAGAGCGACAGCAAGGGTCCATACTGTGTGCGGTCGGACGCGCTGAAGGATCTTCTGGGAAAAGCTGTCGTCTCGGAAGCGCATCATACGCTAATGGGTACGGTAATTGAAAGGATTTCATCCACCGAAAGAGGTTTGCATGAAGCTTTTATGAGTCTGCTAAAAGGCTTCGAGGTATGTAAAATAATGTATGCCTTTAATAGTACCGCATACGTTAGGTATGCCCATGCAGATAGTAGCCCCTGAGACTCTGGTTGTCGTCGAGAACGGAGGCAAACAGAGGATCATAGTCCCAGGTAATAACCAGACCGCCTTGTGCAGGTGGTTGAAGCTCCGGTGGCTAGCCGGACCGATGGGTTTGCCAAACTAAAGCGGCAACTGGATGCGACAGATGCCGATATCATGTTTGTCAACAAGCGGCTTCATGAGGCACAGGGTGAGTGATTTTTCTGGTGATTGTCACATAATAAGAGCAGCATGATGCCAATATCTTTAATATGTTGTGACTGCAGATGGAGCGGCCACTGTGGAGACCCTTTGGGCGGAGCTTGCCCGAGCCAAGGAGCAAGCAAGGAGTAGCAATGCAGCCGCTTTACAGGCGGCCGAAGAGCTAAGGGCCGAACATGCCGCGCATTGCGAGAGCAAAGGAAAAATTGCCAAGATGGCCATGGAGTTAAAAGATGCTACTGACCGATACCGGCTTCTTGAAGAGGAAAACCGGGTAAAGGTGACGGACCTGGAGAAGGCCCAGGTGGCTGTCAAGGAAGCCCGTTCCAAAATTAGAGCGACGAAGGAGGAGCTGAATCAAGCTGCAAATATCGTGTCTTGAAAGCCCTTCTTGTTGCGGATGAAGTTCGGAGATCCGAAGTATGCTCCTCTGGACCGGCTATGGAGTTCTGCGGACGCGTACATGGATTTGGCTGCAAGTGCTGCTGATGCAGCCGAGTACTTCAAGGATCAGAAAGGTCCCGAAGTGGAAAAGCTGTTCTGGTCACAGTTTCACGCTCCAGTCCGTCCGCTGCTGCTGAATGAGCGATTGACCGGTTGGGCCGAGCTCCATAGGTTGTCCGGACTTGCCATGAGGTCCGTTGTGGATCACCTGTGGCCGGGAGGGCCAAGGCTGAGTAGCTACTTTAGCTTAGTGCAACAATTCCTTGAAGCTGTGCCACGCATCGATGCTGTAAAGAGATCAGCGTGCATAGAAGGTGCGCGGATGGCCCTTGCCCGTGTCAAAACATACTGGGCGGAGATGGAGGCCACCACTATTGCGGCACAGGGTTCGTCCATAGGCCGAGTGGCTGCCGATCACTACTTTGAAGAAGTCCTTGAAGGCGCTCGTTCGATAGAGGCTCAGTGCTTGAAGAATATTATTTTCCAGTGACATGTAGTCCCATTGTACAAACAATGTTTTATTGAATTTATCCAGGCTATATTTATACTTTTGCCCGAAAGTGCTATGATGCCTCCTGTGCGGCCGTTTATGTATATTTGTATATAACCTGAAAGATGGCAGTCATCGGCTTTAGCCCCCATGCATATAATGCGGGGGTGTTCACAGAGGACGCATGTTCACACTTGATCCAATGTCTTGGTCCATTATGGAGGTGATAGCGCCGCGAACTAGGCAACCGGACTATAATGCTTTAACACTTTCACTTAGCCAGAGGAGTTTGACAGTGGGGCTACTATATAGCCCCTGGTGGCTCCGTGCTCATCCGGATTCGGGGCGCGTACATGCCTGGCCAGGAAACGGCCCTTCGTTAAGGCAGAGGAATACCGAAGATTCCGCTAGGTTATTGAGTGGTTGACGAGTCTCACGCTATATCATGACAGTCAGTTTTCGGCTTTCTCTACTGAGGTGCTCGTCCAGATGAACTAGGGCACAATTGTAGTAGTTCTCCTGGTGCCGCCTTAGCCGATAGAGCGGAACGTAAGGCAGCAAAACACAGGAGCCGGGCAAACCCAACATTTGACCAAAGACATGATTCGAAGCTGATACATATAAGAACAAACTCGCGACGCCGAACACTCCCTAAGGTATTCGGTCTTTATGATGTAAAACGGGCCTAAACAGTGCCCTTTGGAATAAGCCCCTGGTGTCCAGGTACGTGCAATATTCTAATGTGGCCACATGCCAATACGTTAGCATCCTTCTCAATTGTACTGAGAATCCGAGGGATTTGTATCAACAAGAGACAGTAAAAAAGGTTTACGCAGGGTCTTAATCTAAAAAGAATCCTTGGAACGGGTCCCTGCTGCACGTCTGCGCCTGTGTCTCCGTTGTGCCGTATTCTGGATGGGTGTAGCACGATCGTCATCTAAAAAAGAAAGGAACTTAATTGAAAAGTTGTCATCCAAAAGGTAGGTTATACTAAATAAACCATGTACAGTTCAAAATGAGCAAAGTTGAGCCTAATTGCCACTTGTCTGCGTGCGTTGAGCCCCTTGTATTGTAATAGGGGTATAGACATCAAACCTGTATCAATTACATATAGCTGCGCCGGACTCGTCCAACCGCGTTCGTGGTCTTAACGACCTGTCAGATGCTTTAGTTGGTGAGGCCGTTTAGTGTGCGGCTGCCAAGGCAGCCGCACGGTCTTCCGCATGCAAGGAGTGCTCAATACTTCCATTTACTGTAATGATGCCACGTGGACCAGCTATATTAAGCATGAGAGAAGCGTAATGCGGTATTGCGTTAAAGCGAGCGAAAGCTTCGCGTCCGAGTAGTGCTTGATAACCACTTTGGAACAGAGCGATGTGGAACGTTAAATTTTTGCTGCAGAAGTTATTGGGAAAGCCGAATATAACCTCTAGTAGCAGGGAGCCCGTGCAATGGGCCTCTGGGCCTGGCGTTACTCCTTTAAAGGTAGTATTGCTGCGACTAATTTTTGTTGGTTCTATCCCCATTTTGCGGACTATGTCCTGATATATCAGGTTTAAACTGCTGCCGCCGTCCATCAGGACTCGTGTGAACTGGTATCCGTCAATTATTGGGTCTAATACCAAGGCAGCCCATCCTGCACGCCGGATACTTGCCGAGTAATCCCGATGGTCAAAGGTGATCGGTTGGGACGACCAGTGGCAGAACTCCGCGGTGATAGGCCCTGGGGCATGTGTCACTTGGAGTGCCGCTTTGTTTCTCCCCTTTGTTACATGTAACACGTTTACTGTTTTGACTTATGGTGGGAATTTCTTCTATTCCCCAGTGCTTTTCTTGCGAGGCTCGTCCTCGTCTTTGCTTGGTGTATCCTGCCCCTTATGTTCAGCGTTGAGCTTGCCGGACTGCTTGAAAACCCAACATTCTCTATGGGTATGATTTGCAGGCTTATCGGGGGTGCTGTGGATCTGACATATTTTATCCAGAATCTTGTTTAGGCTAGACAGTTTGTCTCTGTTGCCTTTGGAGGGAAGCTTTTGTTGACCTAGCCGAGAGCTTCTAAATCCGGCGTTTACATCCGTGCTCTTTGGGCTGTCTTCTTTATTCCGGCACTTGTTTTCGCTGCATCGTGGTTTCCCGTTTTCGTCCCTGACTTCAGATGTACTTGGGTCGCTGGTGCTGCATCGGGCTAACCAGCTATCCTCGCCCGCACAAAAGTGGGTCATGACGCTTGTTAATGCTGCCATTGTTCTCGGCTTTTCTTGGCCGAGGTGTCTGGCAAGTCATTCGTCTCGAACGCTGTGCTGCTAAGGCTTCGGCGTCCAGGCAGTCGACTATTTGGTTCTTTTTAGCGAGGAACCTGTTCCAAAGCTTTCGGGCCGACTCTCCGGGCTGTTGAGTTATATGACTCAAATCGTCTGCATCTGGTGGTCGGACATAGGTCCCTTGAAAATTTGCCCGAAAAGCGTCTTCGAGCTCTTCCCAGCTTATAATGGAGTTTTCGGGGAAGCTTTTAAGCCAGTGCCGAGCTAGCCCTTTGAGCTTGAGGGGTAAGTACTTGATGGCGTGGAGATCGTCTCCTCGAGCCATATGGATATGGAGGATGTAGTCCTCAATCCAGACCCCAGGGTCTGTCATTCCGTCATACGCCACTATGTTTACGGGTTTGAATCCCTCTGGAAATTCGTGGTCCAGCACCTCATCGGTGAAACATAGGGGGTGTGCGGCACCCCTGTATTTGGGTGTACCGTGGTGTTGGGATGTTTGTTGTGTTGCATTGCATGTTGGAACGTGCTTGCGTGGACCATAGATGGATCTGGTTGCACCGTCCTTTTGATGTGAGCCCTCACGCGGATCGTGTACTGGCTTATGTGCGGTGTCGTTTGCCGCTCTATGTTGGCTACGAGGTCGTCTATCCGACTGGATGGCCGTTTTGTTTTTTGATTGCGGGGGATCTAAGGCCTCCTCATTGAATTCAGGTAGCAACTCTCGCTTCGGGTAGCTCTTGGTGTGGCGATTACCGCCGTACTTCGCTTCAGTGTTGAGTACTTCACTCCATCTGATTCTGAGTGTGTCTTGTGCAGCCCTGAGCCTTTGCTTCTGCTTTTTCAGACTCCTCGCAGTGGCAACAAGCCTTTTATGGGTATTCTGTTGCTCCGGGTGCCTGTCCGGTGTGATGTTATCCGGACTGTTATCTTCGACGGAGTCGGGTTGTTCGATTTGATTCTCCATGGTGCCGTGGTCGGACGATGGTTCAATGTCGTGTTTGTCGTCCGCTGGCTCGCCTTACTCTATCGCTGGGTTTATATGATCGCTGCTTCTGCCGAGGCAGGATTTGGAGCGGCACTTATGCCGCCGCTTTGACTGCTTCTCGAGGGAACAACCCTTCGCTTCATCCTTCCATTCTTCGTCGTCGTTTTCTTTGGGTGTGTCCACCATGTATACGTCATATGATGAAGTGGGCGTCCAGTGCCCTGTGGGCAGTGGTTCCTGTTCGTCTCCTACATCGTCGTCCGTACCGTCGATGCCTTCGGAGTCGAAGTCGAGCATGTTGGTCAAATCATCGATAGTGGCTACTAAGTGGGTGGTGGGTGGGCGGCGAATTTCTTTGTCATCCGCATCCCAATTCTGCCGGACATGGCTCGGCCAGGGCTCTCCTGACAGAGAGAAAGACCTTAATGAGTTCAGTATGTCGCTGAAGGGCGAGTGCTGAAAGATATCCGCGGAGGTGAACTCCATGATCGGCGCCCAGTCGGATTCGATAGGCACGGGCACAGGCGGTTCGGAGTCCGTGGCCGGGGAAGAATCCGACAGTTTGGCATCACAGCTCTCGTGAAGGGAAAGGTCGATACTCGGCTCGATCACTGATGAGAGTGTGGCCTCCGCGGTGGGGTCTATACACCCGTCACTTGACGGTGCAATTGGCTCCGATTTGAGAGTCGAAGCGGTCGCCGGTGCGATCTCTCGAACACTGTTCGACGGTAGAGCTAAGTCGTGCTCATCGTGACCGTGCGGCGCACTCGGCAAGGGCTCGAATCCGTCGAAGATCAAGTCTCTGTGGATGTTGGCTGTGTAGTTCAAGTTTCCAAATCTTACCTGATAGCCAGGGGCGTAGCTCTCGATCTGCTCTAGATGGCCAAGCGAGTTGGCCCGCAGTGCGGAGCCGCCGAATACAAAGATCTGTCCGGGGAGAAAAGTCTCACCCTGGACTGCATCGCTATCAATGATCGAAGGAGCCATCAAGCCTAATGATGATGACACAGCGAAACTCTTAATGAAAGCACCAATGTTGGTGTCAAAACCGGCGGATCTCGAGTAGGGGGTCCCGAACTGTGCGTCTAAGGCGGATGGTAACAGGAGGCAGGGGACACAATGTTTATCCAGGTTCGGGCCCTCTTGATGGAGGTAAAACCGTACGTCCTGCTTGATTATCTTTGATAATATGCGTAGTACAAGAGTTGATCTACCACGAGATCGGAGAGGCTAAACCCTAGAAGCTAGCCTATGGTCTGATTGTATGTTGTCCTACAGACTAAAACCCTCCGGTTTATATAGACACCGGAGGAGGCTAGGGTTACACAAGGTCGGTTACAAAGGAGGAGATATGCATATCCGTATTGCCTAGCTTGCCTTCCACGCCAAGTAGAGTCCCATCCGGACATGGGATGAAGTCTTCAATCTCGTATCTTCATAGTCCAACAGTCCGGCCAAAGTATATAGTCCGGTTGTCCGGAGACCCCCTAATCCAGGACTCCCTCATCCACCATTGCCATCCTAGACTTGGCCTTGTCCAGGCGGGCGTGGTGGAGCGCCTGGAGCTTCCGAAAGCTGGCGCCCATGGCTTAGAGAAGCCTCTCCTCCTAAGAACCGTCACCGCCGGTGCTTGGCTCGTCGACGACCTCGAGCCCGGCGGTGGCGAGCACCTCCTCGTCGAACACCTCTCCCTCGACGGGCGTCTTGGAGCTTGAAGCCCCTGGGAGGTGGACAAAAAGGTCATTGCTCACCCTCAGGTACCTGCCGAAGCCAGAGGCAGCGGAGGAGGAAGGCTGGTCATCAGCCACCTCCTCCTCGGCAACGGGCTCGCTGGCCTCCCCGGCAAGTCCCTTGCCGGCCTCCTCGGCAGTAGCCTTGCCGGGCTCCTCGGAAGGTCCCTTGGCGGCGTCCTCTGCAGTTCCCTTGACGGCCACCTCGGCGGCGATCTTCTCGGCCTCCGCTACACCGTCCTTGGCGACATCCTCGATGAGGGTGTCCAGGTCCTCCCGGTCCACCGGGAGAGGATCTGTATATCGGAAGGGGGGTGAAGTTAAGTCAAGACCAAGATTCAAGAAAAAAAGGGATGGAAGGAGAATGGCTTACCCATGCCAGGCTGGGAAGACGAGGCCCCCTCCCTGCCAACATCATGCGCCGAGGTGTGGCCACCGGTGCCCAAGCTTGCCTCCTTCTCCTCCTCCGTGTGCATGGGCTCGGTGCTTGGCGCCCTTACTGGAGACGCCCCTTGGGGCGGCGTGGTCGATGGAGGCGGCGTGTTGGGGGTAGCACTCTGCGGCTCCTCCTCCTGCTGGCCTCCTCCTGCAATCATGGCAAGGTCAGCACTAAGGGATCGTGCCCCCAACACACGTTGACGGGGAGTGAGTGGCGAACTTACGCTGGGGGCTGCGCCGGTGGCTGCTGTCCGAACTGCTCACCACCACCAGTGGCGCCTTAGAGGTGCCCGCCGGGGGCTGGCCGCCCGCCGAAGACCTGGCCCTCTTCACCCTCTGGGCCAGCGTCTTTGCATCCTTGCCGAGACGAAAACAAGTCAAGATAAGAAGCACAATTAGAGGAGCCGGAGATGACAAAAGGAAACGACACTTACTCGTTCTCCACCTCCTCTTCTGCTACCTTCCTCTTCCTCCTTGGGCTGAGAGACCCGAGGTCAAAGAAGACCTCCGTGTTGTCGCCTATGGGAGGAGGGGAAGCAGGTGGAGGAGGGGAAGCAGGCGGAGTTGGGGAACACTTGGACGAAGAGGAGGCAGATGCTTTCTTCTTCGCCACCGCAACCTTCACCAACTACCTCGCCGCCGTGACCCTCGTTCGGCGCGCGAACATCTCCTGGGCATGCCAGGGTTGCGCGGCCCTGCTGGGCTGAACCGACTCGCTGGAGCTGGCCCGCTGCAGGACTCGCCCTTTCCCCGCGGCCCAGGGCTCGACAGCTTCAGCTTCCTCCTCCAACGACTCGTCGTCGTCATCCTCGACGAGAGGGGCCCCGGTGCGGGCGATGCTGGCCTCCCCAGCAGACTCTGCCCACTGGGCGAGTTCCTTCTCCTCTGCAGCCACCGCGGCCTTGTCCTCCACGCCGCCGGCGCTGCCGGCCTCCTTGGCGAGCTCCGCCTCCGCCGCCCTGGCGGCGATGTAGTCCAGCTCCGCCTGGGTGGTGTCCTGGACGAGCCACGGCTCGTTGCGGTCGTACTTCTCCTCCAGATTGTCGAAGAACTCCTGCACCTGCTCCTCCGGCAGCTCGGCCCAATTGGGGACGGGGCCATGCACGTTACAGTCCGGCATCATGGCGATGATGTCGTTTCCGGCGCGAGTTATTGCTCAGCGGGACCACCCCCACCGGCAACCCAAACAAGGGCCCCTTGGCGACCTTGCCAGCCTTCGCGGCCTTGCCGGACCTCTCGGCCTTACCGTCGTGGCCCACGTCGACCTGGAAGAGCGCTTGGCAGAAGTGAGCGTGCGCCAGCATCGTGAAGTTGTGGTCGAGGCCAGGGGCGAAGCCTCATGATATCGGCCGCATTCGTGAAGAGCCAGGCCGGCCTCCCCTTGTTATGCAGCGGAGCGATTCGGCGGCGGATGAAATCTGCCACGATCATCTCAAGGGTGAGCTCAGCCTCGGTGAGGCAAAGAATCCGGGTGATGGCGTTCTTGAGCTTGTTGTCCTGGGCGTCAACGTCTCCCAAGTCGGGCCTGCGAACTGGCGGCGCCTGGCGATCCCGGTAGAACTCCTGTGGGTCGTCCTCCTCGATCCAGCACCACCGGCCCCGCCATTCTTCCCACCTCTCCTTCTGGGCGCCCTCTGGGTACGTCCCTTTGGACCTCGGGATCCAAGCGACGCAACCAGAGATGACGCCTCCCCCTGGATGCGAGGGTAAAAGTATTAGCGGAAGAGCACCATGTTGGGGACGACTCCGGCGGAGCCCTCACAGAGGTGGGCAAAAAGAGCCATGCACGACACAACATTTGGAGTAAAATCCAGGAGGTGGAACCCAAATGTGTGCATGACATCATTGAAGAAATCGGAGAAAGGGGGGCAGAGGCCGCAAGAGAAGTAGTTGACAAAAAATGGGTACCGATTCGGGGCGGCCTCGACGCAGTTGGCGAGGATGACGCACGTGGCTGGATGCCCCATCGCCCCCCCCGTCTTGCACCCCCACGGGGGCCTGAAGCTGTCCCGGAGCTCGAACACATTGACCATCGAGGGGAAGTAGGCGAGCTGCGTCCACCGTGCCGCTAGCTCACTCTCCCGGTGGCTCCGGCGTCCTTGGCCATCCCTTTGCCCTTGTTGGTTTTGGGGGCTATGGCGGCTGTGAGAGGCGGGGGGCAGAGGGCAGCGAAGACGCAGCGGTGGCAAGAAGGGGCAGAAGCTTGAGAAGGAAGGATAAAGGGGCAGCGGTTCCGAGATTGGAGAAGATGCAGGGGGTAAAGTGAGCAGAGCGCCCGCGATTATTCCGCTTTTATGGGGAAGGCACATGCCGCCTCCTCTCCCATTAACCACGATATGACGCATGTGTGCGGGAACTGCCCCACGCATGACCCCCACGTCACGCACGACCCTCCATGTCATGCATTCAACGCGGGTCATGGGGAAGCGCAGCGGACGAGAAGTTACTACGGTAAAATCCGCCCACCTGCCCGCGCACCGTTATGGGCCTAGCCCAACAACGCATTGCGCTTATGTGTGGCCCAGGCCTGGGGGCTCCTGTCGGTGTACAAAAGTAGGGGCTCTCCTTTTGACCCTTTACTTGTGCATAGGCAGTCAGAGCCACGCGCCGCGGCCACACTTAGCAGGGCAGAGAGGGAAGCCGAGACCAATAAGACAACCAAGGCGACGCCAAGACCGGAAGTGCAGGAGGGCAAGAGGGCGAGGTGGACTCCCTCAGCAAGATCCTTGCCGAGGTGGCCCCCCGCAGCCCCGGCAAGAGCCTTGCCGAGGCAACTTCCCAACACCAATGGAAACGAGCGACCCTTGAGCCCACAGGCTCTGACCCAATCAACTACATTGGAGCCAAGGGCTTGGGAGGCGCCTCCGTAGGTGGCATGCAGATCTTTGTCAAGATCATAAACACACATGATTCAGATGAGGATTAGAAAACAACGAACCCTCGGCGGGATCCTCGCCAGGAAATCTACAAGACCCCCAACAAGACTCTTGCCGGGGACGACAACAACGCCATGGCAAGACCCTTGCCGAGGGCATCTGCAGGGCCACTGCCAGGCTTGCGCCAGCCAAGACTCCACCGCCGTCCCCATGCAGCTGCCAGCTCAACTAGTTGAGCAGGCGCCTATGTGGTGACATGCGGCCTCTACACCAACCCAACAAGCTCTTACGTGGTGGCATGCAAGTCTTCCTGAAGGCTCCACCACCGCACCAGCCCAGCAGCCAGCCAACGTGGCGTCACGGCGCCCCGTCAGCTCAGATGCGTGTCAAGGCCAGGCGAGGTGGCGACAGCTGGGACGTGCTCTCCTGGCGTCCCCGATAAAGCAAGGGGGACACGTCGGCAGCACATTAAATGCATTTGTCCGATGGTTTGAGAGGATAAACTCATCGACTATAGACCTTTCCACCTCCTGTGTGCCACTGTGGTGACCCCTTTTTTGCCTATAAAAGGAGGCCCGAGGTGACCAGGAGAGGGATTCGGCTCTTTTGGGCAGGTTGCACCCCGTAGCTAGCTCAAGAACACAAGAACACTCAAATGCATCCACCAAAGCAGGACTAGGGTATTACGCATCTTCGCGGCCCGAACCTGGGTAAACGATCCGTGTGCTCCCTGTCAGACCCGCTCTTCTCACAACCCCGCACCCGCCTACTGTAGAAGGGATCCTAGTGACCTCATAGGTGTGTTGGAAATATGCCTTAGAGGCAATAATAAAATGGTTATTATTATATTTCTTTGTTCATGATAATTGTCTATTGTTCATGCTATAATTGTGTTATCCGGAAATCGTAATACATGTGTGAATACATAGACCACAACACGTCCCTAGTGAGCCTCTAGTTGACTAGCTCGTTGACCAAAGGATAGTCATGGTTTCCTGACTATGGACATTGGATGTCATTGATAACGGGATCACATCATTAGGAGAATGATGTGATGGACAAGACCCAATCCTAAGCTTAGCTCAAAGATCGTGTAGTTCGTTTGCTGTAGCTTTTCTAAATGTCAAGTATCATTTCCTTAGACCATGAGATTGTGCAACTCCCGGATACCGTAGGAGTGCCTTGGGTGTGCCAAACGTCACAACATAACTGGGTGACTATAAAGGTACATTACAGGTATCTCCGAAAGTGTCTGTTGGGTTGGCATGAATCGAGACTGGGATTTGTCACTCCCTATGACGGAGAGGTATCTCTGGGCCCACTCGGTAATGCATCATCATAATGAGCTCAATGTGACCAAGTGGTTGATCACGGGATCATGCATTACGGCAGGAGTAAAGTGACTTGCCGGTAACGAGATTGAACTAGGTATTGGGATACCGACGATCGAGTCTCGGGCAAGTAACATACCGATTGACAAAGGGAATTGTATACGGATTGATTGAATCCTCGACATCATGGTTCATCCGATGAGATCATCGTGGAGCATGTGGGAGCCAACATTGGTATCCAGATCCCGCTGTTGGTTATTGACCGGAGAGGCGTCTCAGTCATGTCTGCATGTCTCCCGAACCCGTCGGGTCTACACACTTAAGGTTCGGTGATGCTAGGGTTGTAGAGATATTAGCATACCGTAACCCGAAAGTTGTTCGGAGTCCCGGATGAGATCCCGAACGTCACCAGGAGTTCCGGAATGGTCCGGAGGTGAAGATTTATATATAGGAAGTCATGTTTCGGCCATCGGGAATGTTTCGGGGGTAATCGGTATTGTACCGGGACCACCGGAAGGGTCCAGGGGGTCCACCGGGTGGGGCCACATATCCCGGAGGGCCCCATGGGCTGAAGTGGGAGGGGAACCAGCCCCTAGTGGGCTGGTGCGCCCCCCTTGGTCCTCCCCCTGTGCCTAGGGTTGGAAACCCTAGGGGTGGGGGGCGCCACCCTTGCCTTGGGGGGCAAGGCACCCCCTTAGCCGCCGCCCCCCTGAGGAGATTGGATATCCTAGGGCCGGTGCCCCCCTAGGCACCCTATATATAGTGGGGGGAGGGAGGGCAGCCGCACCCAAGCCCCTGGCCTCTCCCTCACCCTCCCGTGACACTCCTCCGTCTCCCTGCGCTTGGCGAAGCCCTGCCGAGATCACCGTTGCTTCCACCACCACGTCGTCGTGCTGCTGGATCTTCATCAACCTCTCCTTCCCCCTTGCTGGATCAAGTTGGAGGAGACGTCTTCCCAACCGTACGTGTGTTGAACGCGGAGGTGCCATCCGTTCGGCACTTGGTCATCGGTGATTTGGATCACGTTGAGTGCGACTCCATCAACCCCGTTCTCTTGAACGCTTCCGCGCGTGATCTACAAGGGTATGTAGATGCACTCCTCTCTCCCTCGTTGCTAGATGACTCCATAGATTGATCTTGGTGATGCATAGAAAATTTTAAAATTCTGCTACGTACCCCAACAAGGTGTCGTTCCCACCGACAGTAGTCAACTCCTTGAACTTGTCGAAAACCTTTCGCAACAAGTCAAGCTTTGCAGACAGTAACATTACCGTTAGTGTCAGTCTTCTTATTTAAGATCCATTTACTCTCTATGGCTTGCCGATCATCGGGCAAGTCAACCAAAGTCCACACTTTGTTCTCATACATGGATCCCATCTCAGATTTCATGGCCTCAAGCCATTTCGCGGAATCTGGGCTCATCATCGCTTCCTCATAGTTCATAGGTTCGTCATGGTCAAGTAACATGACTTCCAAAACAGGATTACCGTACCACTCTGGTGCGGATCTTATTCTGGTTGACCTACGAGGTTCAGTAGTAACTTGATCATAAGTTTCATGATCATCATCATTAGCTTCCTCACTAATTGGTGTAGGAATCACTAGAACTGATTTCTGTGATGAACTACTTTCCAATAAGGGAGCAGGTACAATTACCTCATGAAGTTCTGCTTTCCTCTGACTCACTTCTTTCGAGCAAAACTCCTTCTCTAGAAAGGATCCATTCTTAGCAACGAATATCTTGCCTTCGGATCTGTGATAGAAGGTGTACCCAACAGTCTCCTTTGGGTATCCTATGAAGACACATTTCTCCGATTTGGGTTCGAGCTTATCAGGTTGAAGCTTTTTCACATAAGCATCGCAGCCCCAAACTTTAAGAAACGACAACTTGGGTTTCTTTCCAAACCACAGTTGAAACGGTGTGGTCTCAACGGATTTAGATGGTGCCATGTTTAACATGAATGCATCCGTCTCTAAAGCATAACCCCAAAATGATAGCGGTAAATCAGTAAGAGACATCATAGATCACACCATATCTAATAAAGGGCGGTTATGACGTTTGGGCACAGCATTACGCTGTGGTGTTCTGGGTGGCGTGAGTTGTGAAACTATTAATTCCGCACTGTTTCAAATGAAGACCAAACTCGTAACTCAAATATTCACCTCCACGATCAAATCGTAGAAACTTTATTTTCTTGTTACGATGATTTTCCACTTCACTCTAAAATTCTTTGAACTTTTCAAATGTTTCAGACTTATATTTCATCAAGTAGATATACCCATATCTGCTCAAATCATGTGTGAAGGTCAGAAAATAACGATACCTGCCATGAGCATCAACACTCATCGGACCGCATACATCAGTATGCATTATTTGCAACAAGTCTGTCACTCGCTCCATTGTTCCGGAGAACGAAGTCTTAGTCATCTTGCCCATGAGGCATGGTTCGCATGCATCAAGTGATTCCAGAGGCCCATCAGCATGGAGTTTCTTCATGCGCTTTACACCAATATGACCTAAACGCAGTGCCACAAATAAGTTGCACTATCAATATTAAATTATATCTTTTGGCTTCAATACTATCAATATGTGTATTACTACTATCAAGATTCAACAAAAATGGACCACTCATCAAGGGTGCATGACCATAAAAGATATTACTCATATAAATAGACAACCATTATTTTCTGATTTAAATGAATATCCGTCTCGCATCAAACAAGATCCAGATATGATGTTCATGCTTAACGCTAGAACCAAATAACAATTATTGAGGTTTAAAACTAATCCCAACGGTAGATGTAGAGGTAGCGTGCCGACGGCGATCACATCAACTTTGGAACCATTTCCCACGTGCATCGTCACCTCGTCCTTAGCCAATCTTTGCTTAATCCGTAGCCCCTGTTTTGAGTTGCAAATATGAGCAACAGAACTAGTACCAAACACCCAGGCGCTACTACCAGCACTAGTAAGGTACACATCAATAACATGTATATCAAATATACCTTTCACTTTGCCATCCTTCTTATACGGCAAATACTTGGGGTGGTTTCTCTTCCAGTGACCAGTCCCTTTACAGTAGAAGCACTCAGTCTCAGGCTTAGGTCCAGACTTGGGCTTCTTCACTTGAGAAGCAACTTGCTCGTCATTCTTCTTGAAGTTCCCTTCTTCCCTTTGCCCTTTTTCTTGAAACTAGTGGTCTTGTTAACCATCAACGCTTGATGCTCGTTCTTGATTTCTACCTCCGCAACCTTATAGTTCATATTATAGTTCATCACGAAGCTTTTGTTGCTTGGTGGCAGCGATTGAAGAACTCTGTCAATGACACTATCAACCGGAAGATTAACTCCCAGCTGAGTCAAGTGATTGTGGTACCCAGACATTCCGAGTATATGTTCACTGATAGAACTATTCTCCTCCATTTTGAAGCTATAGAACTTATTGGAGACTTCATATCTCTCAATCCGGGCATTTGCTTGAAATATTAACTTCTGGAACATCTCATATGCTCCATGACGTTCAAAACGCCGTTGAAGTCCCGGTTCT
Source organism: Triticum aestivum (assembly GCF_018294505.1). Taxonomy (NCBI): domain Eukaryota; kingdom Viridiplantae; phylum Streptophyta; class Magnoliopsida; order Poales; family Poaceae; genus Triticum; species Triticum aestivum. The sequence goes on from NC_057797.1 coordinate 612,113,829, forward strand.
AAGCCGTAAAGCATGGCACACTGAACTATCGAGTAGTCATCAGCTTTGCTCTGCCAGACATTCATAACATCTGTTGTTGGTCCTGCAGCAGGCTTTGCACCCAGCAGTGCTTCCAGGACGTAATTCTTCTATGCAGCAATGAGGATAATCCTCAAGTTACGGACCCAATCCAAGTATTGCTACCACCATCTTTCAACTTAGCTTTCTCTAGGAACGCATTAAAATTCAAAGGAACAATAGCACGGGCCATTTATCTACAACAACATAGACATGAAAATTCTATCAGGTACTAAGTTCATGATAAATTAAAGTTCAATTAATCATATTACTTAAGAACTCCCACTTAGATAGACATCCCTCTAGTCATCTAAGTGATCACGTGATCCATATCAACTAAACCATGTCCGATCATCACATGAGATGGAGTTGTTTTCAATGGTGAACATCACTATGTTGATCATATCTTCTATATGATTCACGCTCGACCTTTCGTCCTCGGTGTTCCGAGGCCATATCTGCATATGCTAGGCTCGTGAAGTTTAACTCGAGTATTCTGCTTGTGCAAAACTGTCTTGCACCCGTTGTATGTGACATAGAGCTTATCACACCCGATCATCACGTGGTGTCTCGGCACGATGAACTGTAGCAACGGTGCATACTCAGGGAGAACACTTGTACCTTGAAATTTAGTGAGAGATCATCTTATAATGCTACCGCCGTACTAAGATAAATAAGATGTAGAAAAAGATAAACATCACATGCAATCAAATAAGTGATATGATATGGTCATCATCATCATGTGCCTTTGATCTCCATCTCCAAAGCACCGTCATGTTCACCATCATCACCGGCTTCACACCTTGATCTCCATCGAAGCATCGTTGTCGTCTCGCCAACTATTGCTTCTACGACTATCGCTACCGCTTAGTGATAAAGTAAAGCAATCACTTGGCGATTGCATTTCATACAATAAAGCGACAACCATATGGCTCCTGCCAGTTGTCAATAACTGTTACAAAACATGATCATCTCATACAACAATTTATATATCATCACGCCTTGACCATATCACATCACAGCAAGCCCTGCAAAAACAAGTTAGACATCCTCTACTTTGTTGTTGCAAGTTTTACGTGGCTGCTACAAGCTTTGCAAGAACTGTTCTTACCTACGCATCAAAACCACAATGATTTTTTGTCAAGTGTTCTATTTTAACCTTCAACAAGGACCGGGCGTAGTCACACTCGATTCAACTAAAGTTGGAGAAACATACACCCACTAACCACCTGTGTGCGAAGCACGGCAGTAGAACCGGTCTCATGAACGCGGTCATGTAATGTCGGTCTGGGCCGCTTCATCCAACAATACCGCCGAATCAAAGTATGACATGCTGGTAACCAGTATGACTATTATCTCCCACAACTCTTTGTGGTCTACTCGTGCATATAACATCAATACATAGACCTGGCTTGGAAGCCACTGTTGGGGAACGTAGTATTTAAATTTCTTTGCCTACGATCACACAAGATCTATCTAGGAGAAGCATAGCAACGAGCGGGGAGAGTGTGTCCACGTACCCTCGTAGACCGAAAGCGGAAGCGTTTAGTAACGAGGTTGATGTAGTCAAATGTCTTCGCGATCCAACCGATCAAGTACCGAATGCACGACACCTCCGTGATCTGCACATGTTCTGTTCGGTGACGTCCCTCGAACTCTTGATCCATTTGAGGTCGAGGGAGAGTATCGTCAGGACAACGGCGTGGTGACGGTGATGATTAAGTTACCGGCGCATGGCTTCACCTAAGAACTACGACGATATGACCGAGGTGTAAAACTATGGAGGGGGGCACCACACATGGCTAAAGATCAACTTGTGTGTCTATGGGGTGCCCCCTCCCCTATATATAAAGGAGGGGAGGAGGAGGCTGGCCGGCCCTAGGGGACGCGCCCAAGGAGGGGAGTCCTACTAGGACTCCAAGTCCTAGTAGGATTCCACCAAGAGGGAGAGAAGGGGAAGGAAGGAGAGGGAGAGAGGGAGAAGGAAAGGGGGCACTGTCCCCTTCCCTTGTCCAATTCGGACTGCAAAGGGGGGGGCCTGCCCTGGCTGCCCTCCTCTCTCTCCACTAAGACCCATGGTGGCCCATTAGTTCCCCCGGGGGTTCCGGTAACCCCTTCGGCACTCTGGTTTTACCCGAAACTATCCGGAACACTTCCGGTGTCCGAATAATATGGTCCAATATATCAATGTTTATGTCTCGACCATTTTGAGACTCCTCGTCATGTATGTGATCTCATCCGGGACTCCGAACAACCTTTGGTACATCAAATCACATAACTCATAATACAAATCATCACCGAACGTTAAGCGTGCGGACCCTATGGGTTGGAGAACTATGTAGACATGACCGAGACACATCTCCGGTCAATAACGAATAGCAGAACCTGGATGCTCATATTGGCTCCTACATATTCTATGGAGATCTTTATCGGTCAAACCGCATAACAACATATGTTGTTTCCTTTGTCATCGGTATTTTACTTGCCCGAGATTCGATCGTCGGTGTCGTCATACCTAGTTCAATCTCATTACTGGCAAGCCTCATTACTCGTTCCGTAATGCATCATCCCTCAACTAACTCATTAGTCACATTGCTTGCAAGGCTTACAGTGATGCGCATTACCGAGAGGGCCCAGAGGTACCTCTCCGACAATCGGAGTGACAATTCCTAATCTCGATCTATGCCAACTCAACAAACACCATTGGAGACACCCTTAGAGCATCTTTATAATCACCCAGTTACATTGTGACGTTTGATAGCACACTAAGTGTTCCTTCGGTATTCGGGAGTTTCATAATCTCATAGTCATAGGAACATGTATAAGTCATGAAGAAAGAAATAGCAATAAACTAAATGATCATAGTGCTAAGCTAACGGATGGGTTTTGTCCATCACATCATTCTCTAATGATGTGATCCCGTTCATCAAATGACAACACATATCTATAGTTAGGAAACTTAACCATCTTTAATTAACGAGCTAGTCTAGTAGAGGCATACCAGGGACACTTTGTTTGTCTATGTATTCACACATGTACTAAGTTTCCGGTTAATACAATTCTAGCATGAATAATAAACATTTATCATGATATAAGGAAATATAAATAACAAATTTATTATTTCCTCTAGGTCATATTTCATTCAAAATACCTAAATATTCCAGAAACCCTAGGAGAGTCGACGAAAATCAATTCCAGCCGCCGCAGAGTCGAGAACCACCAGATTAATTCTAGACACCATCACGGAGGGGTTCACCACTTCCATTGGTGCCTCTCCGATGATGCGTGAGTAGTTCTTTGAAGACCTTTGGGTCCATAGTTAGTAGCTAGATGGTTCCTATCTCTTGTTTGATTCTCAATACTATTGTCTCTTGGAGATCTATATGATGTAACTCTTTTGCGGTGTGTTTGTTGGGATCCGATGAACATTGCGTTTATGACCAGATCTATCTTTTTATATCCCTGAAAGTTATTTGAGTTTCCTTGATCTCTTGTATGCATGATTGCTTATATCCTTGTATTTCTTCTCCGATATTTGGGTTTTGTTTGGCCAACTTGATCTATTTGTCTTGCACTGGGAAGAGGTGCTTTGTAGTGGGTTCGATCTTATGGTGCTTGATCCTAGTGACAAAAGGGGAACCGACACGTATGTATCGTTGCTACTAAGGATAAAACGATGGGGTCTATATCTACATACATAGATCTTGTCTACATCATGTCACTATTCTTATTGCATTACTTCGTTTCCCCATGAACTTAATACACTAGATGCATGCTGGATAGCGGTCGATGTGTGGAGTAATAGTAGTAGATGCAGGCAGGAGTCGGTCTACTAATCTTGGACATGATTCCTATGTAATGATCATTGCCTGGATATTGTCATGATTATTTGAAGTTCTATCAATTGCCCAACAGTAATTCATTTACCCACCGTTTGCTATTTTTCTCGAGAGAAGCCACTAGTGAAACCTACGGCCCCCGGGTCTCTTTCTCATATTATTTGCCTTTGCGATCTATTTTATTTGCCTTTTATTTTCAGATCTATTAAACCAAAAATACAAAAATACCTTGCTGCAATTTATTTTATTTGGCGTTCAATCTATCAATCTACTAAAAATTTATTCATGTCCGTTTTCCCATCTTGGGCCGCCGCTACCCGAAAGGGATTGACAACCCCTTTTACACGTCGGGTTGCGAGTAGTTGTTATTTGTGTGCAGGTGTTGTCTACGTCATGTTGCTTAGTTCTCCTACTGGTTCGATAACCTTGGTTTCACATCTGAGGGAAATACCTACCGCTGCTGTGCTGCATCATCCCTTACTCTTTGGGGAAATACCGACGTAGCTTCAAGCCGCATCCAAAGGAATTTCTGGCACCGTTGCCGTGGAGGATCTTCAACTTATACCAGGTTCCTAATCACAAATCTCATCTCCTTGCAATTTACATTATTTGCCTCTCATTTTCTTCTCCCCCACTTCACAAAATTTGCCATTTTGTTCGCCCTCTTTTTCGTTCATTATTTTTCCTCCGTCTTCTTAAACTCTCTTCGCTGTCGGCATGACCGACCATATAGAATCTAAGGGGTTTCTCCCGAGTTTTAATGCTTTAGATAATCCCTCTGTCCTCTCTAAGCTCATAAATAATGATGCTATGGAAAGGCTTACCGGGGTTGTTAAGCAAAACTCTAACAATTTTGATGAAGATGATCCCGGATTTTTTTGTTATTTGCTTCACGAATCTTTGAAAGATGCTTGGGATAGGATGTTGAGGATTCGAGCTAGCTATGTGCCCCAATATCAAATAGAGATATACCTGAAAAGTTTTTATGTTGGTTTACCTTCTTCCTTCAAGCAAGTTTTGTATTCTATATTTGAAAACGGTTTTCTTGAAGGGGATGCCGTTGATACTTATGAAAAGATGAAAACCATATTTGGGCTCCCCAAGGGAGAAAATGTTGAATCAACTACCCTTTTGTGCTTTTATCAAAATGAAATAATCAAAGAGATGAAGGATAGTTTAGATATGAATTTTCGCAATGTGCTTAATCTTTGTTCTACTATTAATGATCATGTGCTTTGGCAAAACAAAAAAAAAGATGCCATTGATAAGAATTTTTTTCTTTGCTATCAAAAGGGGGGAGATGACAAAACTTAGATCCTTGACTTATGCCTAGCTAAGGGCGTAAAACTATAGCACTTGTTGGGAGGCAACCCAATGAAAAAAATTGATTTTTTCTTTTTTCTTTCTGTTCTTGAGTGTTTGCACAATTATGCTACTGTTATTATTGTGTTTTTATGTTTTAATTAGTGTTTGTGCCAAGTAAAGCCTTTAGGATGTTCTTGGGTGATAGTTGTTTGATCTTGCTGAAAAAATAGAAAATTTTGAGCTCGTGAAAATAATTTTAGTTTTTAACCAGAGATCGATAAAATACCAATTCATTTTGTAGTAGATTAATATAAAAATTGCCCAGGTCGTCCTAATATTTCCGAGTTTTTGGAGTTACAGAAGTATTCGAAACATTCAGATTGCTACACACTGTTCTGTTTTTGATATATTATGTTTTCTTTGCATTGTGTGCTTATTTTGATGGCTCTATGGTTTTCTTTGATGAGTTTTTTCATAGAAAAGTTGGAATATAGTAGATATAATGCAAGAACAAAATATGAATTGGTTTGCTACAATACTTATAGTAGTGATTTATTTTTTTATACTAACGGATCTCACGAAGGCTTTTGTTGTGTTTTGTGTGATTGAAGTTTTCAAGTTTTGGGTTATCTTACGATGGATGAAGGAATAAGGAGTAAGAAGAGCCTAAGCTTGGGGATGCACCGGCATCCCAAGTTATTATCCAAAAGAGAGCAAGCAACTAAGCTTGGGGATGCCCCTGAGTGGAATCCCCTCTTTCTTCTAACAACCATCGGTATTTTACTCAAAGCTATATTTTTATTCGTCACATACTATGTGTTTTGCTTGGAGCGTCTTGTATGATATGAGTGTCGGTGTCAAAACTGGCAGATCTCGGGTAGGGGGTCCCGAACTGTGCGTCTAAGGATCAATGGTAACAGGAGACAAGGGACACGATGTTTACCCAGGTCTGGGCCCTCTTGATGGAGGTAATACCCTACGTCCTGCTTGATTGACTTTGATGAGTATAGGGGTTACAAGAGTTGATCTACCATGAGATCATAATGGCTAAACCCTTGTCTAGCCTGTATGATTATGATTTGCTCTATGGACTAAACCCTTCGGCTTATATAGACACCAGAGGGGCTAGGGTTGTACAGAGTCGGTTTACAGAGAAAGGAATATTCATATCTGCACACTAAGCTTGACTTCTGTGCCAAGGAGAGTCCCATCCGGACACGAGGGAAGGACTTCTATCTTGTATCTTCATGGCCCATCTGTCCGGCCCACATCATGTAGCACGGACACCCGAGGACCCTGTAATCCAGGACTCCCTCAGTAGCCCCTGAACCAGTCTTCAATGACGATGTGTCTGGTGCGCAGATTGTCTTCGGCATTGCAAGGCGGGTTCATCCTTCGAATTCTTCAAAGAAGTTGATCAGTACTATATTCGGCTCTGTACAACAGTCATACCTCTAAATTAGAATACAGATAAGTTCTGTCCTCCGAAGATTTCACTGGTGAGATGTTACGTCCGACCATTCTATTATTTCAAACCGTTTTTCAGCCTCCTGTTTCGCATTTCGAGACGGAACCACCGATGACCGTCTTGTCAAAGCAGAGATTGTGCCCCCCTATTACGGGATTCTCATCAATACGGGTATGGGAAACCCAACCATGCCGTTTCGCACGACCCCTTGAAAATAGGTGAGTTTTAAGGCTCGAGGGAGGGGACGCTTGATATTCGCAGTCCATATAAGTGGATAGAACCCATCTGTTCCACCCCACGCCTCATTCTCTTTGCCTCTCCATCCCCGAGCTCCAGCGCCCAAGTTTCAAGCCTTCCTCCCTTCCACAACTCCTCCGACCATGGTCGTCTCTCAAAGCAAGTGGATGGCCTCCTCCGTTACGAAGGAGAACATTAGGGAGCTACGGGAAGCGTGGTATCTAACCGAAGAAATTAGGCACATGCTTCCTGATCCGGAGTAGGTCATCCCTACTCCGGAGCACGTCGAGAGGGTGGTATTCATCCCCCACTTCCTCCGTGGACTTGGATTTTCCCTTCACCCCTTTGTGAGGGGCCTCATGTTCTACTATGGGCTGGATTTTCATGATCTGGCCCCAAATTCATTCCTCCACATCTCGGCGTTTATCATCGTGTGTGAGGCCTTCCTTCACGTCCCACCACACTTCGGCCTATGGCTCAAGATCTTTAATGTGTAGCCGAAGGTGGTCGATGGGCAACACGCGGACTATGGTGGAGCCATGGTGAGCAAGCTCCCCAAAGTCAATTGGCCAAAGGGAGTCTTTGTGGACACCGTCAAGATATGGCAACAAGAATGGTTCTATATCAAAGAACCCCGTGGCACCAAGTGGGCAGCCGCTCCAGCCTTTAGATCTGGACCCCCGCTAAGGCTTACATCCTAGACCAACAAAGGTCCAGACTGGGGGTCGGTCCCTGAGGTGGTGCACTTGCAGAAACACATCAAGAGCATGATAGAGAAGAACATTACTCTCGCTGATGTAATCCAAGTGATGCTAATCCGTCGGGTACTTCCCTGCCAGCGGCGACCCCTCAAAATGTGGGAGTTTAATCCAGAAGGTCCGCGGACCTTACAACGGTTCTACGACACAACGCACAAGGGGATCTAGAAGCTGCTTTTTAAGAAGCGGAAAACATGGTCAAAGTCCTCACACGACACCAGCATCGATTGCAACCATCCGGCATCCGAGGTAAATTCCTAAACTTTCGAACACCAATTGACTTTGCCAACCCCCAAAGAGAAATATTGAGCAGTCCATCCTCAAATAGGTCTGGATTAAGAAGGCAGAGCAAATCCAATGTCCGGCTCCACTTCCGAAGACCTGTCCAGTCCTCTACTAATGAGGATGCTGGTCCCGGTGCCATACCAGGCGCCGGCCAAGAGGGACAGGAAGAAGAGGGAGAAGAAAGAAGAGGGCACTTCGGACATAGTGTACGGAGAGGTTGAAGCCCAGTCCTCTGGCTACGACGACGAGGAGGAGGAGGAGGAGGAGGAAGAAGATCCTCCCTGCAAGGGCAAAAAGAGGGCGGCCTCTGAAGATCCAGAAGCCAAAGCATCCAAAAGGGACAAAATTACCCTCCCCGATAACTCGAAGTCAGACGCTGAGGTCATCCCGAAGCATCATCACCGGACTAAGCCCCGGGATGACTCATAAGTAGTCCGGGATTTATCACATGCATTCAATCTTTTATGCGTCGTGATAATAACTCTAAGTTCTATTTTTAGTCCAACCCGCGATCTACCCCAGCTATCCTCATCCTCGGGGCTTCCACGCCGTATAGGGCGGATGACGCCGAGGTGTCGTCCCATAGGCTCTCCCGGGCTTTAAAGAGAAGCGGGGGGAGGGGGGCACTTAACGGCGCCGGAGGGCAAGACCTCGGCTGCCGAAGGACTGGGGGGCACGGCTCCCCCGAAGACTAGCGACGGGGGCCCTGGTCAATCCATCCACCAGCCGCATACTATTCCGGAGATCCACAAGGCTCCGAAATCTGGTGAGCAACCCCCTACCGGGGAGGGGAGAACGATGACCTTCGCTAATCTGGAGGTGCCGAATACCATGGAGGGTGTACTCCAAAGTGTATCCATCCTGGATGAGCATCGTACCCTGATGGGTGCGGTGGCTGAGAAGATTCAGTCCGCCAAGAGCGGGCTGAGCGAAGCCTTTTCAAGTCTACTAGCAGACTTCGAGGTACGCAATGTAATATGTTTGGTCATTTTTATGAGAAATATGCCTATATATAGACAGTAGCCCCTAAGACTCTGTTCAGTTTTGTGAAAGAAAAGTGAGTAGAGAATCAATAATCCACTGTCAGGTGGTAACACTGTTTTATTTCGATTTAAAACATGCTTCTCTGTTAGCGGTGACTGCATAGTCAGCAGAAATTTCCGAACTCAAATGGAAACTGGAGCGAGTCGATGAGGATCTAGTCCTTGTTAACACGTGGCTCGACCAGGAACAAGGTATACGATACATCGTGCGTTTGTGCCTGTGTATGTCCGTTTTCTCTGAAAATTCAAGATCTGTAATTTGCGTGTTTGTACAGGTTCTGCCGTCACGGTAGAAACCCTCAGGGGAGAACTTGCTCAAGCCAAGGAGCAAGTAAGGCCAAGCAAGGCAGCTGCCGATAAGGTGGCTGTGGACTTTACGGCCGAACAGGCCTCCCAACGCCGTTTTGAAGAACGGGTGACCGAGATGGAGAAACAAGTCAAGGACACTGCCGCCAAGTGCGAGTCCTTGGAAACGGAAAATAAGGCGAAGGGGACCGAACCGCCAAGGCCCTTCAAGATGCTTCGGAAGCGCGGTCCGAATCCCGCGCAGCACGCGAGGAATTCCGCCAGGCCGGTCAGATAGCGGCCGGTAAGCCTTTTCTTTTACAGGCTAAATTTGGGGATCGGAAGTATGCCTTGCTTAATCGACTGCCGAAGAGTGCCGCAGACGCCGTCCAATTCTTCGACACCTAGGAGGAGTATGTGACAAAGAAGCTCTTCTGGTCACAGTTTGTGGGGCAGGAGCGTCCCGTACTACTAAATGACCAGATGGAACAATGGGTGGAGCTGCATAAGATGTCCGGCGCGACCATGAAGGAAGTCATAGTCCGGTTGTGGCCTATTGAAGCCATTCCGGACAGCTACTTCGGCCTCGTGTTGTGTCTCATCGATGTGCTGCCCCAGATTGAGGCTGTCAAGATGTGGTCATGTATAGAAGGAGCGCGCATGGCTTTCGCCTGTGTCAAGATGCACTGGGTGAAAATGAATGCCGAAAGGGTTGCAGTGGAGGGTCCTCCCGAAAGCAAGGCCCTCCGCACACCAGAGCGCTATTTTGAGGATGTGCTAAAGGGTGCCCGCCTTGTAGAGGGCCAATGCTCTAAGGACGTAGTGTTCGAATAAAAGAGTTTGAACTGTCCGGGGGTCTGTATTATGAACTAAGCATTTTGTAATATATTCACTCCTTTGATGAAGAAGTTTTTATCCTCCTGTGCGGCCGTTTATTATATCTGAGAGTTCCTAGTCGTCAGCTTCAACCCCCATGTAGATGCTACTAGGGTGTTCGGGATTGCACATGACTACACTTAATCCAACGTCTTAGTCCTTGAAAGAGGCGTCAGTGCAACGAACCATGCAATCATACTATTCGGTTTTATTGCTCTCACTTACCTATAGGAGTTTGACAATGGGGCTATTAGGTAGCCCCTTGTATGTATGCGGCTACCTTGATAAGGACGCGTTACATATGTGACCGGAAAACGGTCCTTTGTGTAATACAAAAAAATCGCTAAGGATTGTAATGAATCGCCGAGTGGCTGACCAGCTCTCGCCACATCATGACAGTCAGTTTTCGGCTTTCTCTACTGAGGTGCTTAACCGGACGAACCAGAAACACAATCGCAGTAGTTCTCCCTTTGCTACCCTAGCCGATCAGGCGGAACGTAAGGTAGCAAGCATAGGAGCCGGGAAACCCAACTATTTACCAAAGACATGATTTGGAGCGGATGCATATAATGCCGAGCTTGGGACGCCGAATTTTGCTATAAAGTTGTTCGGACTTTTGTTCGGCAACACATAGGTTGCCTTATAGAGCCCCTGTCAATTTTATGCCGAGGTGTGTACGTGGGACCACTTAACAGGCAGAGAAAACGATACCGAATAAGAATTTGGTTCACTCAAATCTGATTGATACGTCAAAACATAATCTTACAGAAGGTACAATAATCACCAAGGCCATTTTACATGCTAGGGGTCTAGTGCTAAGGGAAAAGCTCTATACAGGTCTTGATCGAAGTTATGGTCTTCCTGTCGTACGTCTACGCCACTTTTCGCCCAAATAAGAAAGATTCCTTTAAAGGAATGGTCTTTGGACATGTATACGGAACCATGCTCGGAAAGAGTCCTTGTGGGTCTGAAGAATGAGTGGGTTTTGATTCACCTGAGGTAAAAAAGGAAAATATGATTAAAGAAAGGGCAAGGCCATGTAAGGTCAAACCTTTGTATAGGCCTGTTTGTATATTGCCTCCGCCGCCCAAGGTATTTTGAGTGCATAATTGTGCACACACGATACAAATTTCGCTGATGTACGTGGCGGTCGACGGAGGCTAGGCTGCTAATGCAGCCCTGAAGTTGCCTGACTACCGGTATGTAGAAATGACCGGTCTTGCGTGGAGAAGCCCGATGGCCTAATAGCCTAGGGGATGTGCGGCTTGATAGGGTTGCTTTGTACTTCGGCCGCAATGGCTGCTGTGTGCTCCTCGGTATGAAGGGAGCACTCCATGTTTCCATTGATTGTAATGATGCCACGTTGGCCGGGCATCTTGAGCTTCAAATAGGCGTAATGCAGGACCGCATTGAAGTGGTAAAAAGCGGTTCGTCCGAGCAGTGCGTGATATCCGCTGCGGATGGGGACAATGTTGAAGATCAAGTCTTCGCTTAGGGAGTTGCCCGGCAAGCCGAAGACTACTTGCAGTGTGATTGAGCCCACACAGCATGCCTCTTTGCCAGGTATTACTCCGTTGAAGGTAGTTCTAGTGGGCTTGATTCTTGACGGATCAATGCCCATAATGCGCCGATTCCCCGAGTTGCTGGATTATGTGGCTAAGGTCATCGGCATCTGGGGGCCGAACATACGTACCTTGGAAGTTGTCTCTGAATGCATCCTCCAAGTAATCCAAACTACCAATAGAATTTTCTGGTAGACTGTTCAGCCAGTGTCGTGCTGGTCCCTTAAGTTTGAGGGGAAGGTATTTGATGGCGTGTATATCATCAGCGCGAGCCATGTGAATGTGGAGAAGGAAGTCTTTAATCCATACTGTGGGATCTATTGTGCCGTCGTATGATTCGATGTTCACGGGATTGAACCCTTCTGGGAACTGGTCCTCCATTACCTCATCGGTGAAGCATAGGGGGTGTGCGGCACCCCTATAGCGGGCCGTGTCATGGCGCAGTTCGAATGAAGTCCGTATGCGGTTTTCGGCCAGGGCGTGGTTATACTTGCCACGCTGGGATTGGTAATCGTCCTCTCACGCCGAGGTGTGCCCCCGCGATACATAGATTGATCTGGTTTGACCTGCTCTATTTTCCAGGTCTTGTCACAGGTCATATGTATACCCTCGAGCTGTCGTTTCTTTGCTTTTGCGGCGAGGTGGAGCGTGCTGGTGTTCGGCCTGAGTTGCCATTCTGCCCTGGCCACGTGGTGGTCAGTTGGGTCCGTCAGCCGCGTTATGTGCGGGCGGTATGGGTTCCAGCCCCTCGTCATCGAATTGGGGTAGCGGTTTACGCTTTGGGTAACTCTTTGTTGGGCATTAAAGGCCGTACTCTTCTGCTGCCAAGACATTAGTCCATCTGTCGTTGAACAGATCTTGGTCAGCTTGCAGCTGTTGCTATTTCTTTTTAGGCTTCTAGCCGTGGCTATTAGCCGACGCTTGAAGCGCTCTTGCTCAAGGGCTTCCTCTGGCAGGATAAAAGCTTCGTCGCCGAGGCTCAAGTCGTCCTCGGAGAGTGGTAGATAGTTGCTGTCCTCCGAGTCTTCGTTCCCTGCTTGCTCATCGGGATCAATTTGCCCGTCCTCCCGATTGTCTTGTTCGGATCTTGGCCCGATGGGGGCTTCTTGGTCTTCGGCGTTATCCGGAGTATCATTGTCTCTGGTGCCGGTGCGCTGTTCTTACCATGACGTGATTTAGAGCGGTGCCGCTAACATCAATGTTTTGGCGGTATCTCAGGAGGTTCGTCCTCGACTCGGTTTTTCTCATCATTGTCGTCGCCGTTTTTAGGTGTATCCACCATATATACGTCATACGAGGAGGTGGCCATCCAACGTCCGGTGACCGGCGTGTTTTGGGCCTGCTCCTCTCCGGCATCGTCGTCCATACCTTGATGTCTTCGGAGGCGTAATCAAGCATGTTGGTTAGGTCCTCGACAGTGGCTATGAAGTGGGTGGTGGGTGGGAAGTAAAATTCCTTATTTCTAGCCCCTAGTCCGGGCTGGGCGTGATTCAGAAGCGATTCCTCTGTGATGACGAGGGATAACATTAGGTCCAAAGCCTCGTTTAAGAGTGGGGTTTAGACATGGTCAGAAGTTTCTGGGCCAAGCTCGCATGACGCGGGCTCCAGGGTTCGGAAGTAGTATCCGGAGAAGAGTCCGGCCTTGTAATGATTGCTGGAGATGCTATTCTCTCGGTGTCGAGCTCTAAGGCCACAGAAAGCCCGGCAGGCTCTAGACTCCTGTCTTCGGACCTGATGACGCACTCCGGGTCTAAGGCCGGGGCGGTGGTTGAGGCTATGAACCCTTGGAAGATCAAGTCTCCTCAGGTATCAGCGACATAGTTCAGATCTCCAAAACTGATCTGGTGACCAGGGGCGTAGCTGTCGATCTGCTCCAGGTGGCCAACCGAGTTGGCGCACAATGCGAGGCCGCCGAATACAAAGATCTGGCCAGGGAGAAAAATCTCCTTCGCAGAAGCATTGTTGTAGATGATTGATGGAGCCATCGAGCCTTTCAACGACGGCAACGTGGACCTCTCAATGAAAGCACCAATGTCGGTGTCAAAACCGGCAGATCTCGGGTAGGGGGTCCCGAAGTGTGCGTCTAAGGATCGATGGTAACAGGAGACAAGGGACATGATGTTTACCTAGGTTCGGGCTCTCTTGATGGAGGTAATACCCTACGTCTTGCTTGATTGACTTTGATGAGTATAGGGGTTACAAGAGTTGATCTACCACGAGATCGTAATGGCTAAACCCAGATTGTCTAGCCTGTATGATTATGATTGTCTCTATGGACTAAACCCTCCGGCTTATATGGACACCAGAGGGGGCTTGGGTTGTATAGAGTCGGTTTACAGAGAATGGAATATTCATATCTGCACGCTAAGCTTGCCTTCCACATCAAGGAGAGTCCCATCCGGACACGAGAGAAGGCCGTCTATCTTGTATCTTCACGACCCATCTGTCCGGCCCACATCACGTACCCCGCACACCCGAGGACCCCATTATCCAGGACTACCTCAATGAGTCTTTGCTTGTTTTATTTTGTGTTTTAAGTCTTGATCCCTTGCTGGACACACTTATTTGAGAGTGCCAAAATTATGCCATGATTTGTTAGAATTGCTCTCTATGCTTCACTTAAATTTTTATGAGCCACGGACTTGTTCTAGTGCTTCACTTATATCTTTTTGAGCATGGTGTGCTTTAGTATTTTTGAAGAAATGCTCTTTTGCTTCACTTAGATTTATTTGAGAGTTAGTAAAAAATTTCAAGAAATTCTCTCTTGCTTCACTTAAATTAATTTGAGAGAAAGAAATTTTATGCTCATGATATTCACTTATATTTGTTTGAGCTTATCAAAAGCAACACATGAAAATTAGTTCCAATGTGATAGATATCCAAGAAGGATATAATAAAAACTTTCATGAAGATCATTGGACAAAATAAACTTGATTCTTAGTAATAGTTTTGAGATATGATGATTTGATATGCGAGTCATGTTGATGAATAATTATGCTTTAGTAAGAATATTGGTGTTAAGGTTTGTGATTCCCTATGCAAGCACGAAAGTCAATAATTATGCAATGAAAATATATCCTACTTGTGGTGCACTATTCTATGTTAATTATGCTTAATGCTCGCTTATGAGATTATTCATTTCTTGGTTGGTCACTTCTCAATCTTTTGCTAGCCTTCATTTTGCACTAAGTATGATCACTACTTGTGCATCCAAAAACCTGTAAACCAGTTTTGCCACATGAGTCCACTATATCTACCTATATGCAGTATTCTCTTGCCGTTCTAAGCAAATTTGTATGTTCCATCTCTAATTTTCAAAATGAACTTCTCTTTTGTGTGTTCGTACCGCTCGCGGAGCGGTGAGGGGTGGCTAATATTTTCCATGCTAGATGTGTTATTCTCATGATGAGTGTTTATTCACTTGTCATCGCACGAGAGTAAGGCAAAGGTATTAGGAATGCCAAGTACCGAAATGAAAAATGAATTTACTTTATGTTGTCAAATAATAAATTCCTTGGAAAGTGTTGGTATGGAAGGCACCCGTGGATACCGTTAGCCATGGAAAGTGAAAGTATGGTGGAAAAGGAAAAACTTTATTTTCTGTTTGGGAACCGCCTATGATATATCTAGAATGGAAAGTGTTGGGAACTCTAAGTCATTTTTGTTGGTGGGAAAGGCACACCTCCCAAAATGTTTTTATCTCTCAATTTTCGCTTTGAGCTCTGGCACCTCTACGAATCCCTACTTCCCTCTCCGAAGGGCCTTTCTTTTACTTTATGCAATTTTTTTTGAATTTGAGTCTCCATCTTCTCTTATAAAGCACCAACTAGGAGGCACTATGATCGTACTTGAGCATTGGGTGTAGTTAATATGCGAGCTTGTTTCAAGAATGGAACAATGATTGAGCATGATGGGCTAGGGATAGCTTATTTTAGCGTTGATATTTTGAAATACATGGTTGCTTGTTGGTATGCTTGAGTATTTAAGTTGTCATGTCAAAACTTACTATTGCTTTGAACAATATAAAACTCCAAATGTCCATGCTATAAAGAAAATAATATGATATGACATGTTAGGCAGGACTCCACATAAAAAAATCTATTTTTATCACTTACCTACTCGAGGACGAGCAGGAGTTAAGCTTGGGGATGCTGATACGTCTCTGACATATCTATAATTTTTGATTGTTCCATGCTGTTATATTATCAATCTTGGATGTTTTATAATCATTTTATATCATTTTGGTACTAACCTATTGACATAGTGCCAAGTGCCAGTTGCTGTTTTCTACATGTTTTTACATCGCAGGAGACCAATACCAAATGGAGTCCAAATGCAACAAAACTTTAATGAGATTTCTTATGGACCAGAAGACACCCAATGGGCCAAGGCAGCGCCTGGGGGTGCTCCGAGGGGAGCACAACCCACCAGGGCCCGCCAGGAGGCCCAGGCGTGCCCTGGTGGGTTGTGCCCACCTCGGGTGCCCCCCAGACCGCCTCTTTGCTCTATAAATACCCCAATATTCCAGAAACCCTAGGTGAGTTAACGAAAATCAATTCCAGCCACCGTTGAGTCCAGAACCACCAGAATCTAGACACCATCACGGAGGGGTTCACCACTTCCATTGGTGCCTCTCCGATGATGCGTGAGTAGTTCTTTGTAGACCTTCGGGTCCGTAGTTAGTAGCTAGATGGCTTACTCTCTCTCGTTTGGTTGTCAATACAATGATCTCTTGGAGATCCATATGATGTAACTCTTTTGCGGTGTGTTTGTTGGGATCCGATGAACTTTGAGTTTATGATCAGATCTATCTTTTTATATCCATGAAAGTTATTTGAGTTTCTTTGATCTCTTATATGCATGACTGCTTATAGCCTCGTATTTATTCTCCAATATTTGGGGTTTTGTTTGGCCAACTTGATCTATTTATCTTGCAATGGGAAGAGGTGCTTTCTAGTGGGTTCGATCTTACGGTCCTTGATCCTAGTGACAGAAGGGGAACTGACACATATGTATCATTTCTACTAAGGATAAAATGATGGGGTATATCTCTACATAGATATATCTTGTCTACATCATGTCATCATTCTTATTGCATTACTCCGTTTCCCCATGAACTTAATACACTAGATGCATGCTGGATAGCGGTCGATGTGTGGAGTAATAGTAGTAGATGCAGGCAGGAGTCGATCTACTAATCTTGGACGTGATGCCTATGTAATGATCATTGCCTAGATATCGCCATGATTATTTGAAGTTCTATCAATTTCCCAACAGTAATTCATGTACCCACCATTTGCTATTTTTCTCGAGAGAAGCCACTAGTGAAACCTACGACCCCGGGTCTCTTTCTCATATTATTTGCCTTTCTGATCTATTTTATTTGCCTTTTATTTTCAGATCTATTAAACCAAAAATAAAAAATGCCTTTCTGTAATTTATATTATTTGGTGTTCGATCTATCAATCTACTAGAATTTTATTCACGCCTGTTTGCCCATCTTGGGGCTCCACTACCCGAAAGGGATTGACAACCCCTTTTACACATCGGGTTGCGAGTAGTTGTTATTTGTGTGCAGGTGATGTTTATGTTGTGTTGCTTGGTTCTTCTACTGGTTCGATAACCTTGGTTTTACATCTGAGGGAAATACCTACCGCTGATGTGCTGCATGATCCCTTCCTCTTTGGGGAAATACCGACGTAGCTTCAAGCCACATCAGTTGCAAACTGCAATTGGTCAAGAAGAAACACCCTCGCCCCTACAAGGTTCAATTGCTAAGCGACTCCGACACAATTCAAGTGGAGCACACCATGCACGTGCCTTTCAAGATCAACGCCTACGAGGACACCATTAAGTGTGACGTGGTTCCTATGTCTATGTGCCATCTTCTCTTGGGAAGACCTTGGCAATTTGACCGCGGCATCATCCACAACGGAAGAACAAACCACTATAGCTTCAAGATGAAGGGAACGGAGTACGTGCTACGACCTATGTCTCCAAGCCAAGTGATTGCCGACAAGCAAGCATCCACACATTGTGGAGAGACTAGTGAGAGAGTGAATCACCACAAAGAGAGTGAGTGCCACAAGCCAAAATCAAGTGACTCTTCGCCAAGAGAGAAAAACTTAGTCCTCCTAGACACAAAAAGAGAGATGAGAGAAGTGTGTGAGAACCCATCGAGTGTCATCCACTATGTCCTAATATGCAAAGATGAGGTGGCAAATACTAACACTCCTAATCCTCTTCCTATAGTGTTGTCTAATTTGTTGCAGGAATTCGAAGATGTCTTCCCCGATGAGCTACCTCCCGGTCTTCCTCCTCTACGAGGCATCGAACATCGGATTGATCTCATCCCCGACGCACCCCTTCCTAACAAGGCACCATACCACGCCAACCCCGAAGAAACCAAAGAAATACAAAGGCAAGTCCAACATCTCATAGACCATGGACATGTGCGTGAAAGATTGAGTCCTTGTGCCATACCGGTCATTCTTGTGCCAAAAAGAGACGGTAGCTTCCGCATGTGTTTTGATTGCAGACCTATCAAGGCTATCACCGTTTTCTATAGGCATCCCATTCCATGCCTCGATGATATGTTAGATGAGCTTAGCGGTGCCACTATTTTCTCAAAAAATGATCTTTAAAGTGGTTACTATCAAATCCATATACAAGAGGGTGATGAATGGAAAACCTCTTTCAAAACAAAGTTTGGTTTGTATGAGTGGTTAGTTATGCATATGGGTTTATCGAAAGCACCCGGTACTTTCGTGCGTGTTATGCATTATGTGCTTTGTCCTTACATTGGTGTGTTTGTTGTGGTCTAATTTGACGACATCCTTGTGTTTAGCAAATCCCTGAAAGAGCATGTAAATCATCTTAGGGCCATTTTTCAAACTCTTAGAAAAGAGTGTCTCTATGCAAATATGGAGAAATGCACTTTTGGTGTTGACAAGATTATTTTCTTGGGCTTTGTTGTGTCTTCCAAGGGTGTGCATTTAGATGATTCCAAAACTGAAGCAATTAAAAATTGGCCCCAACCAACTAATTTGCAACAAGTGCGTAGCTTCCTCGGTCTAGCGGGTTTTTATTGTCGCTTTGTGAAGGACTTTAGCACTATTGCCACACCGTTGCATGCTTTGAGTAACAAAATGCACCTTTTGTTTGTGGACCATCTCAATATATCGCATTTGATGAGCTCAAATCTTTGCTTACACATGCCCCAATTCTTGCATTACCCGATTTCACCAAAACTTTTGAGATTCATTGTGATGCTAGAGGTCATGGAATTGGTGGTCTTGATGCAAGAAAAGCGACCCATTGCATATTTTAGTGAAAAACTTTCCGGTTCTCAACTTAACTATCCTATATATCACTTAGTGCGAGTATTGCATGTTTGGGAACAATACCTTCACCCACATGAATTTGTCATACATACCAATCATGAGACTCTAAAGTACCTTAAAGGTCAAACTAAGTTGAATAAATGACATGCTAAATGGAGTGAATCTATTGAGTCTTTCCCTTATGTGATCAAGTACATCAAAGGTAAAGAAAATGTTGTGGCGGATGCTCTTTCCCGCATATGCATGCTTGTTACTACACTTGAGTTAAATGTGATTGGCTTTGAGCATATTAAATATCTTTATGCGAATGATCCTTCTTTTGCACTTCCTTATGCCAAATGTCTTACTCACACTTGTTGGGAGAACTTTTATCTCAAAGATGGTTACCTTATGCGTGCTAACAAACTTTGTATACTTGAGTCTTCTCTTCGTTTGTTGATTTTGCAAGAGGCTCACAAAGGTGGACTCATGGGATATTTCGGATGCGGCAAGACCTTCACAACACTGTCCTTCAAGTATTTTTGGCCAAAGATGTTCCGCGACGTGGTTCGCTTCACCAACAAATGCTCTACATGCCGCAAAGCTAACTCCAAAGCCCAATCTCATGGTTTACATATGCCACTTCCAATTCCATATCAACCATGGGAAGATATTAGTATGGATTTCGTGCTTGGTTTGCCTAGAACTCGCAAGGGAAAATATTTCGTCTTTGTTGTTGTGGACCGATTCTCAAAAATGGCACATTTCATTCCATGCAACAAGATAGACGATGCTTCACATATTGCGAATATTTTTTGTAGGGAAATCTTGAGGTTAGATGGAGTACCAAGGACCATTGTGTCGGACTGGGACGTCAAGTTCTTGAGCTACTTTTGGAAGACCATATGCGCCAAGCTCGGCATCAAGCTTCTTTTCTCCATGGCCTATCATCCTTAAACCGATGGCGAAACAGAAGTCACCAACCCGATGCTATCCACTCTCCTACGCGTGTTGATCAAGAAGAACATCAAGGAGTGGGAGGAGTGCTTACCCATCGCCGAGTACGCCTACCACAACTGCAGGATGCTGCTAGTGCGACACTACGATCAGAGACCCTTCGACGAAATTGTGTGCGATGCAATAATCACAAAAGGTGGTGTAAAAAACCCGTCAAAAAAGGTGCAAAACATTTGCGATGACAGATTCCTCAAACACGGTTCAGATTTTAGTTGCGTGTGCGATGCAGGGCATACGGTTTAGTTCATTTGACTGTTTGCAATGAGGAGGAACAAGAGAAACGGGCAGCCAAATGAAGGTGTGTGCGATATACAGCATACGGTTCACTCGGATGAACTGTTTGTGATTAGGCAACACAAAAGATATGGTCAGCTAGATCAAGGCGTGTGGGATATACGGCATGCGGTTCACTCGGATGAACTGTTTGCCCTGAGACAAGAGAACATAAATGGTTCAACTTAACAAGATGTGTGTGATACGCGGCAAACAAGTCTGTAATCAGAAACGTGTGCGAAGATCGATAACAACACAGACGATTGCTACTAACAAGACATGTGTGTTGTGAGAAAATGATTGCTGGTATACAATTGTGAGTGATTGATGAAAGCATCATCGACGGGTTCCATAGTTTAGTCCATGTGCGATGTGAGTTTCTTTGTCCGCACAACATCTACACCATGTCTATAGAGCATCAACAGATATACTTAAAAAGGTAGCATTGCATAACCAAATTAAGCATACAATTACACAAGTGACTACACACATAACATTTCCACACACCAAAGTAAGCAATTACATGCATACTAAACTAGGAGAAACGGGGATCTAATCATCTACTTATTTTTGCGACAATGCTTTCCATTGCTCTGCTTCCGGCTGGATCCCTGGACATTTTGGGGAAGGAGACACTTCCTCATGTCAACTATCCGCCTGTACATGTCTTAGCTCATGTACGCCTCCTTCGCTGCGTACACGATGTGAGCTTTGTCGAGTTTCTCCATCCAGTCCGCGTGCCAGGCATGCTTGTCCTTGTTGCATGAATCCTTCATGTCTTTGTAGTAGGGGTCGATGATGGCCTCGGCGAGGTCCACCGAGTCCTTCTCATGCTCCTTGCTACCCCAGATCTTCTATTGGCCCTGGATGTCGACAAGATTCTGGCAGGCGATGACCGAATTCTCGAGCACCTTTACATTGTTGGTGATGTCCACCGTAGTGAACATGTAGTGGGGGCTGTTAACAAACCTGGTGAAACGCTTGCAAGGCCTTGTGGACAGGCAGTAGTGGTAGACGAGGCCTTGCGCATGCACATCTAGGTGACGGCGACCTTGGGACGAGACCCGACACGAGTGCGGGTGTAGTCGAGGTCGAACCCGACCACCTTGTACTTCTCCTCGGCAAGCAACAACTCCATGATGTGGATGGAGTGCTCCACCCAGACCGGGTTGTTGGTGTACACCACCGAGAGGTCCATGAACCTTCTGTGGGTGTCCACAACAGCACACATGGTGAACTGCTGCTCATCGTTGGCAGCCGCTCGGAGCACCATTGGAGCCGCGCCGGATACACTCTAAGAATTTCTCGTGGTCGGTGTGAAGGAAATATGCCCTAGAGGCAATAATGAAGTTGTTATTTGTATTTCCTTATATCATGATAAAGTTTATTATTGATCCTAGAATTGTATTAACCGAAAACCTAGTACATGTGCGAATACATAGACAAACAGAGTGTCACTAGTATGCCTCTACTTGACTAACTCGTTAATCAAAGATGGTTAAGTTTCCTAGCCATGGACAAAGAGTTGTCATTTTTTTTGACAGAAAGACTGCAAGGGAGGCCCCTACCGTATAATTGGTGCAACAAACCCAAATTGCAAGTACCATGCCTTGAACCTGGGTGGGCAGGAAGGCATCAACCCTTCCCACCACTTTGCTATGCCTTAGTCTGCAAAGAGTTGTCATTTGATGAACGGGATCACATCATTGGAGAATGATGTGATTGACTTGACCCATCCGTTCGCTTAGCACTTTGATCGTTTAGTTTACTGCTATTGCTTTCTCCATAACTTATACATCTTCCTATGACTATGAGATTATGCAACTCCCGAATACCGGAGGGACATTTAGTGTGCTACCAAATGTCACAATGTAACTGGGTGACTATAAAGATGATCTATAGGTGTCTCTGATGGTGTTTGTTGAGTTGGCATAGATCGAGATTGTCGGGGAAACTGATCCTCGAACACCTATGGGGCCGGCGGACCGGGCCCCTTTCAGTTCGGCGGGGGGCGGAGGTCGCACGAAGAGCAGATCGAGGCGAGGCACACGAGCAGTTTACCCAGCTTCGGAGCTCTCCTGAGAGATAACACTCCTACTGCTACTTGTCTGGTTGTATTATCTGGTGTTCTTGCTCTCCAAAGCGAGAGTGTGATGTTCTCTGGGCTACGGATGGATCAAAGCAAACTGTCTGAGGCTTCCAACCTATCAGCCGAACCCCCTCTACGTTGCCATGGGCCTCCTTTTATAAGCTAAAGGGGTCACCGACAGGTGGCAACGCAGAGGAGGGTAAAAACGTAAAAAACGAGGTAGTTGATACAGTTGCTTGTAAAGTGCACCCTACCTAACCCTGACGGCAGGGGACAAGGGCATTAAATGCCCGTATGAGTCGCCCGAACAGTGCAGAAAAGGACCGTTAGGGGCGCCACCGTTCGCCACGATGGCGATCTTGTCAGCTTCGCATGCCACTGCGCACGGCTGGCTGCACAGCCTCCCGCCACGCACGTCCGGAGAGGCCCCCAGAGCGACACGTTGGTGGATGCGCTGGAGCATGGACGCAGAGTGGCCGCCTGCCGCGGCAAGCGCCTCGCCACTGTTGTTATCTTGTCGGGTCCGGAAGCTTGTCGCTCACCGGGCTTCGAGGTACCTTGGTTTGTCTTCCCGGCAAGCTCCTCTTGCCGGGGCCTTGTTGCCTTGCCGGAGCGCGTGGCGCGTCGCGGCAAGTTCATTGGAGCGCCTTGGTTGGCCTTCCCGGCAAGCTCCTCTTGCCAAGGTCTTGTCTCCTTAGCCTAAATACTTTGTTCTTGGATGGCTCCAAGGGAACCTTGGGGGATCTTGGCGAAACGTCCGCCCCGTCCCTCTTTGCCGCGGGGTGCTGCAACTGCCCGTGCACAAGTTCGGGGTACTAGGGTACCCCTAATCTAGTACACCGACAGGAGCCCCCGGGCCTAGGCCAGACACGGTGCCGAGCGCTGTTGGGCCAGGCCCAAGACAGGGCACGGGCACACGCGGGATGGGCCACGCCAAATCTTGTTCCGTATCCACCGCACTCTCCCATAATGGCACGCGTTGATTGCGGCATCGTGGGAGAGATCATGGGTGGTTGTTTAAGCGGAAGGCCGAAACGTCTGCCCCGTCCCTCTTTATAAGCAGAGGAAACAGGGGCAGTTCGTTCCCCCTTGCTGCTTGCTGCTACTCCTTCTTCACAAACTCCGCCGCTCCCCTCTTCTTCTCGAAGCCGAGAGAGCAGCGCTCCGCCCCCCATTGCCACCAGCATCACCACGCCGTCGACCTTCTCCACCACCTCCGCCATGGCCCCGAAAGCTGACAAGGGAAAGGGCGTGAAGTCGGTCGAGGCGCAGCGGCTCGCGGTGCTGCGGAAGGAGCGGGCGATCTTCACTCC
This sequence comes from Triticum aestivum, assembly GCF_018294505.1. Classification (NCBI taxonomy): domain Eukaryota; kingdom Viridiplantae; phylum Streptophyta; class Magnoliopsida; order Poales; family Poaceae; genus Triticum; species Triticum aestivum. The sequence goes on from NC_057797.1 coordinate 612,137,558, forward strand.
CCAGCTCGGCGTGCAGGAGCTGAGGGAGTACTTCTACCTCTTTTGGGCGACGGAGACGCGTGCGCATCCGCGCACGAGGGTACTCCCGGCCGCTGCCTCGAAGTCGGCTCCAAATGGGTACCCGTTCTTCCCGCTATTCTTCTACTGCGGGCTCTGCCCGCCCTTCTCGGAGTTCTTTTGTGACATTATGAACACGTATGGCTTCCGCCTCCTTGACTTCACCCCCAATGCTGTCTTGACCATGGCAGTTTTCGCACACTTGTGCGAAAACTTTGTCGGAGTCCACCCTAGTGTAGCCCTTTTCCGCCACTTCTTCATACCTCGGGTAGAGAGAGGAGAGCCGCTTGCCGGAGGGATTGCCTGGGTCTCGAGAGTCGGCAAGAAAGAGGCGTACTTGGAGGGTGAGCTTCGCAGCAAGTGGGAGGAGTGGAGAGCGGAGTGGTGTTGGATCGTCGAGGAGGATCCGCAGCCCTTCACTGCTGTGCGCCAAACTCCAATAGTGCGCGGCAATGATTGGAGCAACATGGCCCCGGAAGACGAGAGGCTGAAGATCGCCATCACTAGGATTCTTCGCCTCAGGCTTGCCGGGCTCACCGTAGGTGTTATCGGATCAGATTTCCTCCGCCACCGCATTGCCCCCCTGCAGGAGAGGAGGAGGCCCTCCTGGGAATTCAAGAATTCGGCGGACATCATGAGGCTGCGGCCGGGCCTCAACTACAACTTCACTGTCTTGGAGTTGGATGCAATGCTCTTGGAATTATTCAAACGCGACCCCCAGCACCCATTCACACTGCCGAGGGGCATAGTTCCTTTGTGCAATAACTCTTCGCTTGACCGGATCCGCGCCATGATGCCGTTGTGCGGTTCGCACGGCATCGTCCCAACTTGGCAAGAGCCTGCGGACGACGTTGTGTGAGCGTTCTTCGACACCTTGGAGGAATTGCCAGTCCGCGCTGACGAGCAGAAGAGCCTCACCCGCGACACCACCGACGAGGAGTTGCAACTCATCGCTACTAGGGCGGAAGAGGCTGCGGCCGCAGCTGCGGCGGGTGTGTTTGGGTTCACTGTGGAGGAGGCGGAGGCTGCTGAGGCGGCAAACCTTGCCGAACGCGCGGAGTTCATGGGCGAGGAGGAGCCTGCCGGTTCTGAAGCCGAGTCGAGCGAGGCCGGCGAGGAGGAGGCTGAACCTTCAGAGAGCTTGCCGCAGGCGGAGCCCCCGGCCCCGCCAAGGAGGCGCCTTCGCAGGGCCGGGGATGTAGCAGGGCGGCAGCCGGCTCCACAGCCACCGAGCCGCGCGACGCGCTCTACCGCGGCAAGTAATGTTGCCTTGGGAGCGCCTCACGCAACAGTGGCAACTGGAGCGGGACCTTCCCGGGCCACTGCCACTGCCCCTGCCAAGCGGGCAAGGGATCCTACTCCTCCACCTCGCCGCACCGGAGGAGGGCCGGACTTTGATCTTTTCGCGCTCAGCTCTGATGAGGAGGAAGAAGAGTGAGTTTCTTTGGCGCCCTTATAATCCTTCAATCTTGCTGTTTATATTTTGTATATGACTTGCTCCAATCTGGACTCTTTTCTTTTCAGAACACTGGCCCAGAGAGCGGCGAAGAGGGACAAGGCCGCGGTGATCGTCATCGAGGATGACCCCATCGCGTCGGCAGGAGGTGGGTCCGAGACCACCTTGACGGACCCGGCAATCACCCCTCGGAGCAGCCCCCAGCGCAGCCCCCAGCGTAAGTTCATAGTTTAGCCTTCTGCTGTTGGGCGCGCTTGAGTGCTTTTTCCTTTGTTGATATCTTGCTTGTTGGCTTGTGCAGGAGCAGAGCAGCCTCATCAGGAGCGCCCGGAGGCCGGTCCCGAAGTGCCACCTGCTTCGACTGCGCCGCCAAGGGAGGAGTCCCCGGCAAGGGAGCGCTCTCCGGCAAGGGGGGACTCTCCGGCAAGGGACGGTACTGCTGATCCTGCGGCGACCGAGGCCGCTACTGAAGAGCTTGGCGTAGGTAATCCACTTGCCCAAAAACTTTCCCTTGGGTTCTGCTTCTTTCGTTTTTCCTTTCTTGGATGTTTTTGATTGATTTTCCTCCCCTCTTCGTTCTTCAGACCCATCTTCGGCTGATCCAATGGAGATGGAGGGCGCCGGTGAGGAAGGTGCCGGTGCCGACGTGACCGCCGGCGAGGAGGCCGCCGGGGCTGCTGCTGCGGAAGACGGCGAGGGGTCGGGCGACCGCACTAACGACCCTGAGGCCGCAGGAGCGCCGGGCGCTGCACCGACCGCCGAACCCTCTGCCGCTTCTGCGGAGCCGGGCTCCGAGGAGCCCCAGCCCGGCGCCTACTTGCAGGCCGGTGACAACATCTTCATCAAGCTACCCTGGGCGTCGAGCTCCAGGGCGCCAGTCGAGGGGGAGACTTTTGACGGGGAGGTGCTCGCCTCTGCTGGGCTGTCATTGGTTGACGCGCCCGGCAGCAGCAATGACGAGCCTGAGGAGGAGCTGCTGCTGCGGAAGCTACTGTCACTCTACCGCACCCGACAAGCCAAGCTGGCTTCCCGGGAAGCGCTTGTCGCGAAGGCGGGAGTTGACATGGAGAAGCGCGCGGAGGAGCTCCGGGGACAAAATCAAGAAGCTCTTCAATCCCTGGCGCAGGAGCGGGAGCGAGTAGACGAGGAGCGCACGGCCTTTCTTCTCGAGAAGGCCGAGGCTGAAGAGGAACAAAGGCTTGCTGCCGAGAAGCAGTCCACGCGGGAAGGCGAGCTAGTGCAGCGGAAGGCCCACCTCGACAGCTACGAGGAAGAGCTCGCCGAGCGTGAGCGAACACTTGGCGGGGCGCTCAAGGAGGCAAAGGATGCCGCGGCAACTGCAGAGGCCGCCAATAAGGAGCTAGAGGAGAAGGTGGCGCGGCTGGAGGCTGATATTGGGAAGAGTAGCGAGGAGATTGCCGCGCTCAAGCGTGAGCGCGAGAAGGATGCTGCCGCCCATGGTGAGCTGCAAGGCCTTCTCGCTGAGAGGGGCAAGGAGCTCAGCGCCGCCAAGGATTCCAAAGCAGACCTGGAGCTGAAGCTGGCCACGCTGACGCAGACGCTGGAGGCCGCCAAGGAACGGGAGAAGACCTTGGCGTAGAAGGTCAAGGCTGACGCTGCGCTGCTGGAGAGCATTGCAGTTACCCAGAACTCGTTCAGAGACACAGTGGAGCACTGGACCGAGGGTCTGGTGAACACTGCCGCCGTCATCAACGAGGAGCTGGCGCAGCTGGGGATGGAGGACTTTGGGTATCCTTCCGACGAGAGCCTTCAACCCAGCGCCAAGCTCAGCCTATTCTTCAAGGGCGTGGCGACGGCACTCCAGCGGCTCCGGGAGAGGATCCCGAAGCAGCTGGCCGACGAGTCGCGCAAAATCTGCGCCGGGGTTCTCCAGAAGGTGCTGATGAAGGTAGCCTTCCGCAATCCAGGCCTCAGCTTCACCAACGTCCTCAGATCCTTGCCGCCTGACGCCGATCTGGATGCACTCAAGGCCCTTGTCGCACCCATTGTGGACAAGGTGAGCGAGATCAAGCGAGTCGAGGGCGGACGCGTAGATTAGGCCGCCCATTTCTTCTTTTCCCTTGTCGCTGCTAGTCATGTTATGAAAACAGTCTATTAGAGCTGCGACAAGTTATCTTTGTAATATAACTTTATTTCTGTTATCAATTGCAATGTTATTTCCTCTACTAGATTCCTTCCTTTGTATGTTTTCACCCTACGCTTCTAGGGAACTTGTCGGCGCAGGCGCCCGAGCCGCGAGCGCTGAGTGCGGAACTTCAGCAGCCTGCTGGCGGCGCTGCTTCTGACAAGAAACCTTGTCGTGACTAGATGCAGCACGCTTAAGCTGTTGAGCGGACTCGAAACAAAGTAAGGGCGCAACTAGCCACGAGTTGGTTCCTCCGCGCACAGGTTTTCCATACAAAGCAGGGTCGTTCGAGGAAGATAACTCAAAATTTTAAAAAAGTGATTGCTCAAACTTTGGCAACTTAGCTTTTCTGTTATTTGCTTCCCGGTAAGGCAAGTCTTTGCTTGAACGACGCCTGGCCCACACCACAATCTTCTCCTTCCCCCCGGCAAACTTGTGTGCGGGAGAACCTTCTTTTCCTTTAAAAGAAAAAGAAAGAAGAGAAAATAATAATATGGAGCTCTTCGGCTCGTTACTGCTTACCGGATGTAGGTGCTGCACAAAGTGTCAGATAATCACATGCAAGAAAGGAACTAACGCATGAAATGGACAAGCTGTGCGGAGCACATGGGGTTTTACTTATGCACGGGGTCTGCGCCCGGCTTTGTACAAAGGATTACATGCAACAGCGGCAAGACTTGTACAAAAAGTGGTTGCCGGAACGGGTTCCGGCAACCGCGCCTTATGGGAAAAACTTACGAAGATGTTCTATGTTCCAGGAGTTGCTCACCGGAATGCCATCTTCGGTCTCAAGGCGGACAGCGCCAGGCCTTGTGACTCGTCTCACCCGATAAGGGCCTTCCCACTTCGGCGTCAACTTGTTGGAATTCTTGGCGGACTGAACGCGCCGAAGAACAAGGTCGCCTTCCTCGAAGCTTCTGGCTTTAACTTTGCGGCTATGATAGCGGCGCAAAGCTTGCTGGTATCGAGCAGCTCGTACAGCAGCCTGAAGACGATCTTCCTCAAGGAGCAGCGCGTCGTCTTGCCGCAGCTGTTCTTGCTCAAGCTCATCATAAGCGAGCACTCGAGGTGATCCGTATACGAGTTCCGTGGGGAGAACTGCCTCTGCTCCATAGACTAGAGCGAAAGGTGTCTGGCCAGTGGCTCGATTTGGCGTCGTTCTGATCGACCAAAGAACCACCGGCAGCTCCTCGATCCAGTTCCTTCCGCACCTGTGCAGCCTGTCGAAAGTTCTGGTCTTGAGCCCGCGCAGCACTTCAGCATTTGCCCTCTCTGCTTGACCGTTGCTTCTCGGATGAGCAACAGAAGCGAAGCAGACCTTGGCGCCAAGGTCTTGGACGTACTGCATGAAGGTGCGGCTCGTGAATTGCGTGCCGTTGTCGGTGATGATCCTGTTAGGGATCCCGAAACGGCAAACAATCGACCTGAAGAACTTGACTGCTGACTGTGCTGTCACCTTCCTCACTGGCTGCACTTCCGGCCACTTTGTGAACTTGTCGATTGCGACGTACAAGTACTCAAAGCCCCCGACAGCTCGGGGGAAGGGGCCGAGGATATCGAGCCCCCAGACCGAAAATGGCCAGGATAAAGGGATCGTCTGGAGAGCTTGAGCTGGCTGGTGTATCTGTTTGGAGTGGAACTGGCACGCTTCACACTTGGTTACTTGTGCAGTTGCATCCTGGAGGGCTGTCGGCCAAAAGAAACCTTGCCGGAAAGCTTTGCCGGCAAGTGCTCTTGCGCCAATGTGGTGGCCACATATGCCTCCATGTATCTCTGCCAACAGCTTTTGTCCATCTTCCCGGCGAATACACTTCAATTTCACACCGTTGAGTCTTCTTCTGTACAGTATGCTATCGACAAACTGGTACATACTTGACTGCCGGGCTACTCTTTCCGCTTCTTCTTGCTCTTCGGGAAGTTCTCCTGTCTGAAGGAAATGGACAATCTGCTGTGCCCATGCTGGAGCCTGTGGCTCGACAACAAGGACTAAAGGCACATCTGCTGCTGCGGGAACATCCGCTTCTACGGCAAGGACTTGTGGCCCTGCCGGAGCTTGATGTTCCCCGGCAAGCTTGCCGGAGCAAAACTTGTCGGGAGCGTCTGCTTCAACGGAACAAACCATAAGGCTTGCCGGAGCAGACTGCCCCTCAGCATCCTTGGTGTTGATCTTGGGGACTTTCTTGGCGGCGGCTTCGGGGAGCTCTGCCGGAAAGTAGTCACCAGAAACCAACTTCCTCTTTTTGCTTTGTCCAGTTGATGGTGTTACGAATGGTTGAGTCAACTTAAGCACAAAGATCCCTGGTTCCACAGGTAACTTTAGTGCGGCGCACTTTGACAGGCCATCAGCAATATCATTCTGAGCTCTTGGGATATGCTCCATTTGTAGGCCGTCAAAGTGCTCCTCTAGCTTCCTCACTTCATCGACATACGCTTCCATCAACGGACTTTGGTAGTTATTGTTCACTTGTCGGATGACAAGCTGTGAGTCACCCCTGACAATGAGCTTCTTGATCCCAAGGTCTGCTGCGATTCTGAGGCCGGCAAGCAATCCTTCATACTCTGCAGTATTGTTGGTTGCTTGCTCTTTGGGAAAGTGCATCTGGACTATGTACTTGAGGTGCTCTCCGGTGGGTGCGACAAGCAGCACGCCTGCACCGGCGCCTTGCAGCGAGAAGGCACCATCAAAGTACATCAGCCACTCTTTGCTTGCTTCTTTGACGGGGATGCTCATTTCTGAAATTTCTTCATCTGGGGTTGGCATCCACTCTGCTATGAATTCTGCCAATGCTCTGCTTTGGATAGTTGAAGTACTTTCAAACTTGAGGCCAATGCTTGACAATTCCAGCGCCCACACGACAATCCTGCCTGTTGCTTCTGGATTTTGCAGTATCCTCTTCAGCGGAAAGCGAGTGACGACTGTGATCTCATGTGCTTGGAAGTAATGGCGCAGCTTTCTCGAGGCCATGAGGAGGCCGAAAAGCAACTTCTGCACACCAGAGTACCTTGATCTAGCCCCCTGCAGAAGGGAACTGCCAAAGTAAACTGGGCGCTGCACCATTCTCCTTAGCATCCTATCATGCTCCTGCGCAAACTTATGTTTGTCGGGGCCAGAGCTTGTCGACGAAGCCCCCTGCTTGTCGCTGGATGGATCTGCCATGGTTGATGGCTCATCATCTACCTCCCTCTCTGCCACTAACGCAGCACTAACCACTTGATTGGTTGCTGCTATATACAACAGCAACTTCTCTTGCGGCTTAGGTGCGACAAGCGTTGGAGTGGAGGACAGGTATCTCTTCAAGTCCTGCAGCGCAGCCTCCGCTTCTTGAGTCCATTTCATTGGACCTTCCTTTTTCAAAATTTTGAAAAATGGCAGGGCGCGCTCAGCAGATCTAGAGATAAACCTGCTGAGAGCAGCCACGCAACCGGCAAGCCTTCGTACATCCTTGACGCGCTTTGGTGCTTCGATCTGCTCGATGGCTTTGATCTTGTCGGGATTGGCTTCAATTCCCCGCTGAGACACGAAGAACCCGAGAAGCTTGCCGGAAGGGACTCCAAACATGCACTTCTCGGGGTTAAGCTTGAGGTTGATCTTGCGCAGGTTTGCAAATGTCTCATCTAAATCTTGAATCAAGGTCGCTTTGTCCTTGCTCTTGACCACTATGTCATCCATGTAAGCTTCCACATTTCTGTGTATTTGTGGCTCAAAAGCATGGTGAACTACCCTTGCGAATGTTGAACCAGCATTCTTCAAACCGAAAGGCATCCATACGAAGCAGTATGTGCCACACGGGGTGATAAATGCGGTTTTCTCTTCACCTTCTTCTGCCATGAAGATCTGATGATATCCTGAGTATGCATCAAGAAATGAAAGCAAATCACATCCGGCTGTGGAGTCAACAATCTGGTCAATATGCGGCAAGGGAAATGGGTCTTTGGGACAAGATTTATTAACATTAGTGAAGTCAATACAAAGTCTCCATTTCCCGTTAGCCTTGCGCACAACAACAGGATTGGCCAACCACGTGGGATGGAGTACTCCTCTCATAAGGCCTGCTGCTTCCAACTTCTTGATTTCTTCTGCGATGAATTCTTGGTGCTCAACTGCCTGCTTCCTGACTCTCTGCTTGACTGGCTGCGCATGAGGACAGACGGCAAGGTGGTGCTCAATCACTTTCCTAGGAACACCGGGGATATCAGACGGTTGCCACGCAAACACGTCGACATTCACCCGCAGGAAAGCAACGAGCACGCTTTCCTATTTGGGGTCAAGAGTGGCGCTGATGGTGAAGGTACCACCAGTGCCATCCTCTTTGGCGGACACCTTTTAGTCTCAGGTGGAGCTGCCATCTTCTTCTTGCACTTGCCGGTGGAGCTCGATGGTGCGTCCTCGACGGTAGCGCAGCACTCCAAAGAGGTGCGCTTGCCAGAGTGGGCATCAGAGCTCTTGCCGGACTCGGTCTTCTTCTTCCCCCCGGGAGCTTCAGCGGCAAGTGTCCTTCGTTCTGCTGCTGCTGCTGCTTCCCGGTAGATCTTGTCGGCACAAATAAGAGCATCCTTCTTGTCGCCAGGGACAGAGATGACACTTATTGGGCCTGGCATTTTCAGTACGTTGTACGCATAGTGAGAGGCTGCCATGAACTTGGCGAGTGCTGGACGGCCAAGGATTCCATTGTAAGGTAATGGAAAATCGGCAACGTCAAACGTGACCCTCTCAGTCCTGAAGTTCAGCTCACTGCCAAATGTTACCGGCAATGTGATCTTTCCCTTTGGCTTGCTCCTTCCCGGGTTGATTCCTTGAAATGTGCCGGTCTCTTCGAGCTCGCTGTCAGGGATCTGGAGCTTCTGTAGCACTACGGAGGAGATCAAGTTCAAACCGGCCCCGCCGTCAACTAGCATCTTAGTGACCTTGAGGTTGCGGATTGTTGGTGAAACCAACATCGGCAAGCACCCGACCGCAGTTATGCGATCCGGGTGGTCCTCAATATCAAAGATGATAGGCGTGCTGGACCATTTCAGAGGCCTGCGTGACTTGACGGGTGGTTCTGCTGCATTAACCTCCCGCATCCACTGCTTGAGCTGGCGGTGCGAGGCATGCAGAGAAGCACCACCGTCAACGCACAGGACCTCTGTAGCTTTCTGGAACTCCTGCTCATCGGTCTCCTCATCATCCATATCTTCATCGTCGCCGTCATCTTCATCCTTGTCGCGGCCGCGAGGAGGTCTGTCTCCTTGCCGCTGCTTGGCCTTGCCGCGGCGTCCTCCTCGGCCGGGACGTTTCTTGCCGGATCCACCAGCTCCTTCCTGGGCTTTCTCCTTGTCGCGCCGCTCGTATTCAGCTTTCTGTTGCTCAACAAGCTGCTCGACCCTCTTGCAGTTATGAAGATCATGGCCCTTGGTGCGGTGAATCTTGCAATACTGCTTGTTGGTGCCATCCTGCTTGTCGGCGACCGCCACCTCCGCGGCAACCTCCTTGCCTGAGTCACCAGCTTTGGCTTCCTTGGCGCCGCCACCGTTGCCGGACTGCTCAACAACTAGCACTTCTTTGCCTTACCTCCTTCTGTTGTTCCGCCGCCGGTTTTTCCTTGTCGGGGCGGCATCTTCGCTGTCAGATCCTCCCGCTCCTATATTTTCTCCGGGGAGTCTCCTCCCTTCCTCAGCACGCGCGCACTTGTTGGCCAGTGCATATAACTCACTGACGTCCCTGATCTTGCACATCACCATTTCCTCCCGCATCCTGCGGTTCCGCACGTTCTGATGGAACACGCTGATCACCGCGGCAGGGTGGACGTCTGGGATGTTGTGCTGCACGCTACTGAATCTCTGAATGTACTTGCGCAGGGGCTCTCCTTCCTTCTGGGCGAGCAAATGAAGATCACTCTCCTGGCCATGAGGCTTGTGTCCGCCGGTAAAGGCGCCGACAAACTGATGGCACAGATCAGCCCAAGAGGATATGGAGTTGTCCGGCAAGTGCATGAGCCAGGATCTGACATTGGGCTTGAGCACCAGCGGGAAGTAGTTGGCAAGGATCTTGTCATCTCGTCCCCCGGCAGCTTGCACCGCAATGGTGTAGATGCTGAGGAACTCTGACGGATGCGTCTTGCCGTCGTACTTCTCCGGTACGTCTGGCTTGAAGTTCTTTGTACTGGGCCACTGGACTTGCCGCAGCTCACGAGCGAACGCACGACAACCTACCGCGTACGGCAGATCGCCTAGTTCCTCTGGCGCATGCATGTCAACAGAGGGCCTAGCGCGCTTGTCGGATTGACGTCGCGCTTCTCTTCGGCGCTCGATGTGGGTTCGAGCGTCTTCTTGTTGTCGATCATGAAGAACTTGGCGCTGATCGCGATGAGCTCGTGGATCCGACGATGCAGTGGAGTCGCTGTCGAGGTGGATCCGACGAGTCGGCGACCTTGGCCTTTGGGGCGGTGATTGCATGGTAGTTGCACCTCCGCCCGTTTCGTCGCCACCGGCTCGTGTCCGGCGGTCCTGCGGTGGCGGCGACACGCTCGGCCACCGTGGAGTGTCGCCGTTGGCGTAACCGATGAGACTCTGAATGGTGGCTCTCCATTCGTCGATCTTGTCTGACGTCGGAGGGTAATCTAGGAGAAGTTGAGCTCGCGCCAAAGCTTCTGCTGGAGTGGTGGGTGGCAGTGGCAGGCGGCGCGAGGAGCGGGACGTGCTCGAACTTCTAACTATGTTAGAAGGAGCAGTATCCCGTCCAGGCGACCGTGCCCCGCTCGTGCCAGCATGCTAGCGTGCATGCTGGTCTTGAGCGCACCGAGACCCACCAGCATGGCCTTGGTCTATCATGCGCATGGTGCTGCGAGCGCCATGGTGCTGCTGATCTTGCGCCTCCTGAGAGTGGCGCGGAACATGTACAGTCGCCGAGTTTTGTGCAGCCTTGTCCTTGGACTAGGCAGCACTGTGAGCACCCTCATCGACGGCTGTTCTTCCGCCGGCGTCCACTCCACCACCCGTTTGCTCGAACGGTGGTGGAAATGACGTGGACGGAGTGGCTGCCGCCGAAGTCTTCTTCTTCGGTGGCATGTTGATGAAGGGAATGAAGATCTAGCTCGTGTGAACACCGGATCAGGTTCACACAATCTCGACGCCCCCCTACCTGGCACGCCAAAGATGTCGGGGAAACTGATCCTCGAACACCTATGGGGCCGGCGGACCGGGCCCCTTTCGGTTCGGCGGGGGGGGGGGGGCAGAGGTCGCACGAAGAGCAGATCGAGGCGAGGCACACGAGCAGTTTACCCAGCTTCGGAGCTCTCCGGAGAGATAACACTCCTACTGCTGCTTGTCTGGTTGTATTATCTGGTGTTCTTGCTCTCCAAAGCGAGAGTGTGATGTTCTCTGGGCTACGGATGGATCGAAGCAAACTGTCTGAGGCTTCCAACCTATCAGCCGAACCCCCTCTACGTTGCCATGGGCCTCCTTTTATACGCTAAAGGGGTCACCGACAGGTGGTAACGCAGAGGAGGGTAAAAACGTAAAAAGCGAGGTAGTTGATACAGTTGCTTGTATAGTGCACCCTACCTAACCCTGACGGCAGGGGACAAGGGCATTAAATGCCCGTCTGAGTCGCCCGAATAGTGCAGAAAAGGACCGTTAGGGGCACCACCATTCGCCAAGATGGCGATCTTGTCAGCTTCGCATGCCACTGCGCACCGCTGGCTGCACAGCCTCCCGCCACGCACGTCCGGAGAGGTCCCCAGAGCGACACGTTGGTGGATGCGCTGGAGCGTGGACGCAGAGTGGCCGCCTGCCGCGGCAAGCGCCTCGCCGATGTTGTTATCTTGTCGGGTCCGGAAGCTTGTCGCTCACCGGGCTTCGAGGTACCTTGGTTTGTCTTCCCGGAAAGCTCCTCTTGCCGGGGCCTTGTTGTCTTGCCGGAGCGCGTGGCGCGTCGCGGCAAGTTCATTGGAGCGCCTTGGTTGGCCTTCCCGGCAAGCTCCTCTTGCCGGGGTCTTGTCTCCTTAGCCTAAATACTTTGTTCTTGGATGGCTCCAAGGGAACCTTGGGGGATCTTGGCGATCACCCGGCAAGCCTTTGCCGCAGGGTGCTGCAACTGCCCGTGCACAAGTTCGGGGTACTAGGGTACCCCTAATCTAGTACACCGACAGAGATTAGAATTTGTCACTCAGTGTATCTGAGAGGTATCTCTGGGCCCTCTCGGTAATGCACATCACTATAAGCCTTGCAAGCAATGTGACTAATGAGTTATTTATGGGATGTTGCATTACAGAACAAGTAAAGAGATTTGCCGGTAAAGAGATTGAACTAGGCATTGAGATACCGACGATCAAATCTCGGGCAAGTAACATACCGACGACAAAGGGAACAACGTATGTTGTTATGCGGTTTGACCAATAAAGTTCTTCGTAGAATATGTAGGAACCAATATGAGCATCCAGGTGCCGCTATTTCTTATTGACCGGAGATGAGTCTCGGTCATGTCTACATAGTTCTCGAAGCCGTAGGGTCCACACGCTCAACGTTTGGCGACGACCGGTATTATGAGTTTATGTGTTTTGATGTACCGAAGGTTGTTTGGAGTCTTGCATATGATCACGGACATGACGAGGAGTCTTGAAATGGTCGAGACATAAAGATTGATATAATGGATGACTATGTTTGGACATCGTAATGGTTCCGGGTGAGTTTGGGCATATACGAGAGTACCGGGAGGTTACAGGACCCCCTGGGAAGTATATGGGCCTTATTGGGCCATAGTGTGAGAGAGGATAAGGGAGCCTAGGAGCCCCGCCCCCCCCCCCAAGCCCAATCCGAATTTAGTGGGGGGCGGCCCCCTTTCTTTCCCCCCTCTCTCC